>NC_041400.2:14072245-14162245 GCF_900747795.2 Erpetoichthys calabaricus | reverse complement strand
CCCTCTCCATGTCTTTTGTGTACTCCAGCTTTCTTTCCACATCCGCAACAGACGTGCAAGTTGGATTACATCTCCACATCAGTGATGCCAGAGTGTGTTAGGGGTCCATGGCAGTGCAGCTCAAGCTCAGTGGGTGGGGGAACATGTGGCTGATGGGTTTTGAAATAAGGAAATTAACTGATCGCACTGACATGCTGCGGGTTGTTAAGCAAAGGACCAACACATCCAAAGGTGTAAAGACTCTGAGTAGGGCGGAAAGGAGACTGAGAAAGAAGGAAGAAAGAGAAGATCAAAGTAGAAAGAAGGCTGGGAGAGATGGAAGAGAGAAATCGGGAGTGTGAGCTTCTTGCTGGTGGTCTTGTAGCCCATTCCAGCCTCTGTGCAGGTCTTGTCCCTGATATCCTTTGACAGCTCTTTTGTGTTGCCCATGATGGTGGGGAGGTTGGAATGGAAGAAATGGATTCTGTGGACCGGTATGCTTTATACACATCACGAGTTGAGATCAGGAGTATCTGTAATTGATTGATTGATTGATTGATTGATTGTAATCTGTGGGCCACATGGGCACACAGCCAATCTCTGGGAGCCAGACTTCTGGTTGGGTTGTAGGAGAACAAATACTTATTTCTCTCAATGGCATGCTAAATAGTTTATAACTTTTCTGCAATATGTTTTTTCTGGATTTTTGGTTGATATTCTGTCTCTCTCCATTAAAATGAAACTACCATAAAAATTAGAGACTGTTCATTTCTTTTGTAAGTCAGCAAACTTACAAATTCAGCAGGGGAATAAATGCTTATTTCCCCCACTGTATATGACATATAGAAAGTATTATTAAACTTTAATGTAAACACTTGTTATGCAAAACGTAATGGCCACTCATTATATTTATGATATACTAGGGGGCTATGCCCCCTGCTCGCTTTGCTCGCCCAACCCCGGGTTTGGTTAACCGTATATACAATTTAAAGAGATTGTTATTTTCATGGGAATTGTTACCTACTCTTTCAATTCTATGTTGCATTGCTTCTCCGTGATCAAACCGAATTGTGGTTTCTTCGAAATTAAACTTGTCGTAGATTTAATTGTTGTGGGACCACAGATTCTCATAGCGTATGGTCCATTATTGTGAAAATCTACGTTTTGTGCATTGAATGATGCGATCACGAAAAGTTTATTGTAGACTCGGATATTTTGCCTGTAGTGTTTGTGGATTTCACTTTCACCAAACAACAAATCTTTTAATTCTCGTGGATACGCCTCTTCATTGGGAGGCAACACTACTTTTCCCTGATTGCAACACGAATTAGACGATCTATAAGTCTCCGGCTTAAACTTTAAAGTCGAACAATATCTACATACTGTCATATCACCTATGTCCATATATTCGATCTCTTGTTGCTGTTCCTCTATCTCACCGAGTAATCATTTCTGTTTGTTTGTGCTAATGCGATCTTTACGTTCTTTATTTTGATACTTTTAAATTTTACTACTTTCATATTCTTTAACTTGCTCTGTAATTGTATCGCACCAACATTGTTTTGAGCCTTTCGATTTCCACTGCTTTCATAATCTCTAGCCTGCTCTGCATGTGTATCGTGCCAACGTTTTTGATCGTCTTTATGAAGTCTTTTATTTCTGACCCCGATTGGACCTTTCAATTCCACTTGGTCCGGGTTGATTGTTACTTTCCTTATTTTCAGAATTTGCACATAGATTATTATTGTTCTTTTTTCTATTCTTTTTTGCTTTCTTTTCTTTCCAACGCTTTCATGTCTCTTTTCTACGCACTGCTCTTTCTTCTTCGCTTAGTCGTTGACGTGAATCTAGAACGTATAAAATTTTTAAGAGTTGGGAGCACGTGAAGTGTGTCTGCCAAAAGCATTCCAACAACTGAGAGGTTAGATGTCTGTGATCTTGTTTTAAATTGGTTGTAAGTAGGGCGTGACGTGCAAAAGTCACTGTCTCAGGGGTCTTGCTTCTAAAGGCTGTAAAGTCTAGTCTCGCAGGACGTCAAAGTGTCTTTCCAAGAAGATCACATCTTGACCCAAGATTTTTTTATTATAATAGAGAGACAATCCAATACAATACAAACAGATCTACTAGTACTAGTGCGTTTTCCACTACCATTACTACTACTACTACATCTACTCTCTCGTTATTTACTATATTTCAGTGAGAAGGTTGTTCTTCACTTGTTTGCCTTGAAAAAGAATATGCAACTGTGGAGTGGTCTTTGACAAGAGGACACGCATATTATCTTTGACATCCAATCTATTTCCACTTCTCATTTTGATAGAAACAAAGGTACGTAGTAGCAAAGGGAATCAGAGCTCGCTTTACCAGACGAGTGTAGGCTTAGGTCAATGAACACCAGAATTCTCCAAGACTCTTCAAGTTGAATTCATTTTGTAACATTTCCTTTGTGCTCAGGTCAATGAGGTCATCTTTGGTAAGGTCTTCATCACTGATACAGTCTGTGTCGGCTAGGACAGGATTAAGAATCCATGCTTCAACTTTAACTCTTTTAGGGTTAATTTTTTTTTCTTTGGAACTAAGGCTGAATATCCATCCATCCATTCATTATCCAACCCGCTATATGCTAACACAAGGTCACGGGGGACTGCTGGAGCCAATCCCAACCAACACAGGGCGCAAAGCAGGAACAAACCCCAGGCAGGGTGCCAACCACACCGCAGGGCACACACACACCCAAACACCAGGTACAACTTAGGATCACCACAACTTAGGAAACCCACGCAGACACGGGGAGAACATGCAAACTCCACACAGGGAGGACCCGGGAAGCGAACCCAGGTCTCCTTACTGCGAGGCAGCAGCGCTAACACTGCGCCACCATGCCGCCCTAAGGCTGAATACTTTTTCAATAAAATTGTTTTCTAAAAAGCACAAAAAGCAATGGTTTAACACACAAATAAAACTAAAATACTTATTTATGATCAATGTCACTCTCTTTTATGTTCCATGAGCCCTTACAGTATTCAAATTCACATTACATACCAGTTTGTCTCATCACTCACAAGCCGAAAGGCAAAAACTAAAAAAAAAACAAAACATTTTGAAGTAGTTGAGGGGCTGGTAATCCGTAGTGTCCATTGGCACGCCATCTTGTTTGAAGTCCAGTTGCCAGCTTGCCGCCAACGGATAGGTCTGTGTAGTCGCCCCAGGGTAAATGTTGCACGATCAGCTGATGCAGGTTCCTGACTTTCATTTTTGATCTTATGACAATTAAGAGTCCAAGACATCATAAAGGTTTGGGGCAGCCACCCATATATTGTTTTTCCCAGCTGCAAAAGGGTTTTAAATCAGAAGAACGATGTGCATATCACAGAGTCCAAAACAGAACTGCCTATAGTAGCCCAAGATGGAGGCTTTAAAGGTCTGGAGAAGAACTGATGTCATCAAAATGGCCAGAACCAGAAGTGACGTCATCAAAGGGGCCGGCTTTGGGAGTGACGTCAGCAAAGGGGCCGGCTTCAGAAGTGACGTCATCAAAGGGGCCGGCTTCGGAAGTGACGTCAGCAAAGGGGCCGTCTTCGGGAGTGACATCAGCAAAGGGGCCGGCTTCGGGAGTGACATCAGCAAAGGGGCCGGCTTCGGGAGTGACGTCAGCAAAGGGGCCGGCTTCAGAAGTGACGTCATCAAAGGGGCCGGCTTCGGAAGTGACGTCTTCTGAGACGCCGGAACCTTGCAGGATTTCCCGGAAAATGTCTGTAGGGAACTGAGAAAGACAGTCAGCGTACTCCGCTGCCCCCTGGTCGGATGTTTTATTACACTTACTCAGACCCTTTAGCTGCCTCCTACTCGCAAGGTGTGTGACAATCTCCAGATCATTTGCATCAAAACAGGAGTTCGATTAGTCAGAGTCTTATTCAGCAATAATACGTAAAAAAAAAGGAAACACGCACAGAGTATTTTGCTTTGTGCATTGGCATTGCTCTCTCGCCTGATGTCTGCTGTTCTAGATGTTGTTTACTCTGTGCTACTCACGCACACAAAGGGATTCTACGTCAAGTCAACAAGTCTAACAGTCCTCCAAGCAAAGAGGGTCTACCAATATCATAACGATGAGTTTTATTGTCGTTTACAGCTTTTATCACTCCCTGCCCCAGATGTCGACTTTATTTGACATCCGCCCTCTTCAGTCGACAAGAGTCGACATCCGCCCTAAAAGAGTTAAGGTCACCATAGCCAAAGTAACCTTTGAAAGAATTCTGCAGAGTATCAACTACACTACACTGGCCTGTATAGTGAATATAAATGTTCATTTTTATCTGACCCTCACAGACCCCCTAAAACCCATCCATCGACTCCCAGGGTCCACGGATCTCAGGTTAAGAACCCCTGCTCCAAAGCTTGGAGAGAGATTAGGATTATTGAGTCTGAATTGGACGGGTGTGAGTGTGTACATGTATGTGTGTGAAGGTGCTGCTTTACACTGGTCTCCCATCCCTGACTGGTTCCTGCCTTGTCCTGCTTAATGCTGCCCCGATGGGCTTTGTCCACCTTTGACCCTGTAACTGATTTTTAGGGAGCCAGGTTTTGCTCCACCCAGTTCTCCTTCTTGGAATGTGCTCCTTCATTCCCCAACCCTAAAATGGAATATAAAATGACATAGATATGGATTAGTAAATGTGCCTTTCCATGTTGAAATGACCTTTGCTAAATATCAATCAATCAGATTTTATTGGCACTTGATCTTTGGAGACGGAATCGAGATGGTCCAAAATAACAGAGATGAAGGTCACCATAAACTTCACTCACATCCTTCAAACCTTAACTCTATTATATTGCTTGGTCACTCTTTCCATGTTATGGCCAATTCTGTGCCATTCTATTCTTCACTTTTAACACATGTTGTAGCCGTATGCTAAAATCATTTAAATTCATTTTTAATTCATTTAAATTCATTTTTTTCCTCATCAAGCAACACTCAATATCCCAGTATGACTTGTCCAAAACAAGATTTTTGATTTTTTTTTTTTTTGTCAAATATCACATTGACTAAAGTATTCAGACCCTTTGCTAAGACACTTGAAATTAGGCTCAGGCGCACCCCATCTTATTAATCATCATCATTGAGATGTTCCTAAAACTCATTTGGAGTTCAACAAGCAGTCAATTCACATAACAGGACATGTTTAGGAAAGGATAGAAGGGTCAGACGGCTGAGTTAAAACAAAGCCATGAGGTCAAAAGCTGCAGAGTCCAGGGATGGGATTAGAACAATCTGGACGAGAACAGGCTATTGAGCCCAACAAAGCTCGCTTGTCCTATCCACTTATTTCTTCCAAAAAACATCAAGTCGCGTTTCGAAAGTCCCTAAAGTCTTACTGTCTACCACACTACTTGGTCACTTATTCCAAGTGGCTATCATTCTTTGTGTAAAGAAAAACTTCTCAATGTTTGTGCGAAATTTACCCTTAACAAGTTTTCAGCTGTGTCCCCGTGTTCTTGATGAACTCATTTTAAAGTCACAGTCTCGATCCACTGGACTAATTCCCTTCATGATTTTAAACACTTCAGTCATGTCACCTCTTAATCTTCTTTTGCTTAAACTGTAAAGGCTCAGCTCTTTTAATCTTTACTCATAATTCTTCCCCTGTAACCCTGGAATCGGCCTAGTCGCTCTTCTCTGGACCTTTTTCTTGTGCTGTTATGTTCTCACAGTCCTCATGTCCTCACAGGTGGCGCAGTGGTAGTGCTGCTGCTTTGCAGTAAGGAGACTGTGGAAGATTGTGGGTTCGCTTCCTGGTTCCTCCCTGTGTGGATAGTGCTTTGAGTATGAGAAAAGCACTATATAAATGTAATGAATTATTCTTTTTGTACATTGGAGACCAAAACTGCACCCAGTATTCCAGATGAGGCCTCACCAGTGTGTTATAACGCTTGAGCAGAACCTCCTGTGACTTGTACTCCACTCATCAAGGCGCTATATAACCTGACATTCTGTTAGCCTTCTTAATGGCTTCTGAACACTGTTGGGAAGTCGATAGCTTAGAGTCCACTATGACTCCTAAATCTTTCTCATAAGGTGGACTCTCGATTTTCTGACCGCTTATTGTGTTTTCAAACCAAACATTTTTACTTCCTGTGTGTAATACTTTACATTTACTGACATCAAGTCCTTCTGTAATGATATAACGGATTCCAAATTATTTTCTAATCCACCTATCTTGCTTATCATCTGTAAACTTATCTTGTGTCAGGGCACAGATCTGAGGAACGGTACAAAGAATGTGCAGCATTAAAGACTCCTTAGAGCACAGTGGCCTCCATAATTCTAAAATAGGTGAAGTTTAGAACAACCACGACTCTACATAGAGCTGAGCAATTAGGGACAAACCTTTAGATAAGAGCAGTGACCAAGACCCTTATGGTCACTCTGGCTAAACTCCAGAGAACATGTGTGAAGAAGGGAGAAGCTTCTAGAAGAACAACCACCACTGTGACACTGCACTTGCCAGTCTTTTATGGAAAACAGTTGAAAGCCCACTTGGAGTTTGTCTCGAAGGCACTGTGATGGGTGGCCCCGGCCATTACCCAGCTGGGACACCAGCTAGTTGGAAGAATCAGGGGGGGAGAGAGAGCGTTTGAGAGCCACCACCTCTCCTGAGATGCAAATGGGCAGCCCTCCTGGACGGCTGTGGCACCACGGATTCCTGCAGGATTCCGTGGGGGCTGCCAGGTATCACTAGTTAAGCAGAGGCACAGTACACTCATGGCCAGAGGTAGACCGATTCGAACGGAGGCTGGCACGTGAGTGAGGAGGGCCCTGCCCGGCTCCCCACTCCTGACGTCACGCTTACCCCTCCCCTCGACCCGCAGCCTCTGTCTCGGATTAGTGCCAATATATCGCTCCTGCAAATGAACTATGATTCTTAGCGCAATGAGAGAAATTGCAAAATCAACTGGAATGTTCAAGCAAAAATCCGTTAAGTAGTTCTCTCGTGAAAAAGCGGACAGACATACAGACAGACAGATAGACATCGGATTTTATATATATGTAGAGATAGATTTATCACATTTATTTGGATTCTACAAATGCATTGTTAGGGGCGGTGCAGTGGGTAGCGCTGCTGCCTTGCAGTTGGGAGATCTGGGGACCTGGGTTCGCTTCCCGGGTCCTCCCTGCGTGGAGTTTGCATGTTCTCCCCATGTCTGCGTGGGTTTCCTCCCACAGTTCAAAGACATGCAGGTTAGTTGGATTGGCGATTCTAAATTGGGCCTAGTGTGTAATTGTGTGTGTCCTGCGGTGGGTTGGCACCCTGCCCAGGATTGGTTCCTGCCTTGTTGGCTGGGATTGGCTCCAGTAGACCACTGTGACCCTGTGTTCGGATTCAGCGGGTTGGAAAATGGATGGAAATGCACTGTTATTATGGATTATTTATTGAGGATTGTTCCATTGTACTTTTGAATATGCTTGAATGAACACACTATGTATTTTTGCGCCAGGCTTTTTTGTTTGTGTCCTCGTTCCCCCAAGTTCATCTCAGTTATGACTATCAGGGTCCCAGGAACAGTAAGACACCTATGGCTGTGGGCACTCAGCACATCACATGGTTCAGATGCTGAAGCCTTTCCATGGAATAGGGCAGAAGCCATCAGTGGATGTGGTGCCAACTGATTAGAGGGTACACACACACTCACTCCACATCTCATCAGAGTCAAAGGTCAAAATGACAGCATGGCTTTGGGCTGTCAGAAGAAGCCAATGTGAGGCACTTTGTAAAACCCCAACTGGTAAATCTTTAAGGATGGCTACTAAGATGTTTTATTAACAGCATCACCTTCACGGGCTCTGTAAACTTTAACTGGATTAGACCTTGTGCAACGTGGAGAGTGTGCTTGTCAAGTCTCTGGCTGTTTCTGACCCCCTCTTTTTTTTTCTTCTTCCATGTGCAGATGCTGTTCTGCTGTAGATTGCATGAATGGCTAGACTTAATGGGTTTTTGCCTCTGGCTTTTACATAAATCATTAAGCCAACATCACAGTGATCACTGGCGTGATTCTGTTTCACTCAGCTGCACACAAGGTTTAAATGGAAAGAGTCACCCAAAGGAGGAATCTATTAACGCATTAGTAAAATGTCTAGCCAAGAAACAGATGCATTTGTGCAGTAATTTCTGTATACCAGAACAAATCTTGTTTTAATGTGTTTACACCTTAAGAGCTAATTCTTTATCAGACTCAAAATGGGCACACAATAAACCAGACCAGTGAAGGATGATGTAAAAATGTTTCCTTTGTAAAAATTTAATCAAAAAGAGAAGTCCTGAGAATGTTAAACACGCAGTAAATGAGAATTTACAATGACAATGTTCCACCGATGGTGAGCGGGACCAAAACCATTCTGAGTGCTAATCCTCATCATGAATATGCATCTGTTTGGGTTTTTAATAATATACAGTGCATTCAGAGAGTATTCAGACCTGTTCGCTTTCTGCACATTTTATTGTGTTGTAGATTTAATTTTAAATAGAAAAAATTGCCATTTCTACCCATCAACCTACATATAATAACCCATAATGGCAAAATAAAAGAACATCCACCTTAATAAAAGGCTTAAATGTCTGTGCATCCATTCGATTGCTATGGCTCTGTCATTCCAAATGATGGCACGTCACAAACATTTTTAGTAAACAAATGCATTGCATTTGTCCTTCCAACCAATGGTGCATCGCAAACATTTTTAGCAATAACATGTGTTGCATTTGTCATTCCAACAAATGGCGCATCACAAGCATTTTTAAAGATAAAATGCATAGCATTTGTCATTCCAAAAGAGGGTGCATCACAAACATTTTTAGTAATAAGATGCATTGCATTTGTCATTCCAACCCATGGCGCATCGCAAACAGTTTTAGTAATAAGATGCATTGCATTTTCCATTCCAACAGATGGTGTATCACAAGCATTTTTAGAGATAAAATGCATTGCATTTGTCATGAGAACTACTTGACTGATAAAACAGAAATGTTAGTTATTGGAGGGAATGATGCTGATCGCAACAATATTTTGTCACTTTTTAACTCGGCTGGAGTCACCATTAGTTTTATTGAATCAGACTGCAATCATCTTTAACACTAGCATGTCATTTAAAGCACACATTACAAACTGTCTGCCCAGGATTGGTTCCTGCCTTGTGCCCTGTGTTGGCTGGGATTGGCTCCAGCAGACCCCCGTGACCCTGTGTTCGGATTCAGCGGGTTGGAAAATGGATGGATGGATTACAAACTGTCCAAACATTCTTTTCTTCCTTCTTAAAAATGATGGAAAATTAAGGTGTTTCCTAACTACAGTATGCAGGATACTGAGAAATAATTTGTGCATTTATTTCTAGTAGGATTGACTTAACAGAACAAGATGCAGAGGACAAAAAGATATGGAAGAAGATGATCTGCTGTGGCGACCCCTAACTGGAGCTGCCAAAAGAAGACAAAGATTTCTAGTAGGATTGACTATTACAATGCGGTATTCACTGGCTGTTTAAATTGTTCTTTATACAGATAATTCAAATTGCGGCTGCAAGCTATTTTACAAGAACCAGAAAGTGCAAACACATAACTCCAGTTCTTAAATCCATACAATGGCTTCCAGTTAAGTTTAGGAAAGTTTTCTAAATCCTACTTTTACCATATAAAGCCTTAAATGGCAAAGGCACTGGTTACTCACCTGAACTTATTACTTACAAACCACATTAAGATGTCACCATGCCGACCTACTTATGATACTAAGGATTAATAAAATAACAGTGGAAAGGTCGAGATTTTAGTTACAGGGCCCTTAAACTGTGAAATAGTCTGCCTGCTACTATAAGAGATGCCCCTTCAATCTCAGTTTTCAAATCTTGGCTGAATACTCACTACTTCAGTTTAGCACACCCTGACTAGAGCTGCTGATTAATTGTTGTCACAAAAAGACTCCAGACAGTCTAAAAGGTTTTGGGGCAGCCACCTGTATATTATGATCCTGGCTGCAAAAGGTTGAAAAATTATTTTACAAGTAGTTTACAAGACTGAGTCCAAAACAGAACTGAATACATGGAGGTAAGATCTTAAGATCTTAAGGGCTGGTGGAGGAAATTATGTCATCTATGCTGGGACCGGAATTGATGTCAGCAGAGGCCCCTGAACCAGAAGTGATGTCATCAGAGGCACCGGGACCTGGCAGGATTTCCCGGGAATAGTCTGCAAGGAACTGAGTGAGACAGTCAGCACACTCCGCCACCCCCTGGTCTGATGTAGTATTACACTTACTCAAGCCCTTTAGCTGCATCCTTAATCGCACGTGTGTGACACTGTGCATACTGCAACTCTGTTGTTAGTCATTAGTACTAAAATATAAGTAATATTATATTGATAAACTGTTACTAACGCTCATCTGTTCACTTCTCAGTACTCACATGTGGCACTTGGTTCCACTGCTCTACTGCTAAGTTGGTTACCTGCCTATGAAAAAGTCACCTCAGATAAAGGAGCACTGGAGTCATCGGGTAGAAGGGTCCTTTCATCTGATTGGCCGGCTCTGCACTGACCTAACTGTGGACTGCCAATCAATAGGAGGCGGCTTGTCGGTTGAGGTCTCCAAGACTCTGACTGTGTCTGGCTTGTCAGACTCCTTTTCAACAGTCTGGCTGCGGTTCTTCAATTAACTGATGGACAGACGTTGTTGGTTTTTATTTATGTTAATTAGTTTCCACTTTCTTTTTGATGTATTTGAACAAATCTGTCTCCTTATATGTGATAGTTCTGTTTTTAGTGAGTGGATTTTGCCTTTGTTACTGCGCTCTGTGGCTGCATTTGGCGAGTCGCGCTTTGCAAGAAGAAAGAAGTTTGTACAGTAATCCCTCCTCTATCGCGGGGGTTGCGTTCCAGACCCCCCCGCGAAAGGTGAAAATCCGCGAAGTAGAAACCATATGTTTATATGGTTATTTTTATAGTGTCATGCTTGGGTCACAGATTTGCACAGAAACACAGGAGGTTGTAGAGAGACAGGAACTTTATTCAAACACTGCAAACAAACATCTGTCTCTTTTTCAAAAGTTTAAACTGTGCTCCATGACAAGACAGAGATGATAGTTCCGTCTCACAATTAAAAGAATGCAAACATATCTTCCTCTTCAAAGGAGTGCGCATCAGGAGCAGAGAATATCAGAGAGAGAGAGAAAAAACAAAACAATCAGAAATCAATAGGGTTGCTTGGGCTTTTAAGTATGCAAAGCACCGCTGGACAAAGCAGCTGCAAGGATGTACAATGTAAAGGTAGTCTTTCAGCATTTTTTAGAGGAGCGTCCGTATCCTCTAGGCCAGTGTGTGAACAGCCCCTCTGCTCACACCCCCTCCGTCAGGAGCAGAGAATGTCAGAGCGAGAGAGAGAGAGGGAGGAAAGCAAACAATCAAAAATCAATACGTGCTGTTTGATCTTTTAAGTATGCGAAGCACAGTGCGGGAAGCATATCGCTTGACAAAGTAGCCATATGTAAGCCCAGCAAGGAAGAGAGCAATGTGAAGGTAATCTTTCAGCATTTTTTGAGGAGCGGCCATATCCTCTAGCGGTGCGAACAGCCCCCGTGCTCACAATATATTTGAGGAGTTTTATTTAATACGTAATACGCGCTCTGGTTGGGTAGCTTCTCAGCCATCTGCCAATAGCGTCCCTTGTATGAAATCAACTGGGCAAACCAATTGAGGAAGCATGTACCAGAAATTAAAAGACCCATTGTCCACAGAAATCCGCGAACCAGCAAAAAATCCGCAATATATATTTAAATATGCTTACATATAAAATCTGCGATAGAGTGATGCCGCGAAAGTCGAAGTGCGATATAGTGAGGGATTATTGTATTCTTCCTCTTCTTCTTTTGGCTGCTCCTGTCAGATCAACTTTTTCCATAACCTCCTGTCCTCTGCATGTTGCTCTGTTACAAACACAATCCCTCTCAACACATCCATAAACCTTTTCTTAAGTCTTCCACTTTTCCTCTTATCTGGCAGCTCCATCCTTTGTTTGTATTGCTGCATTGTATTTCTGAGGTGGCCATGATACTGTAGATTGGACCTCCAGTTCTGTGAAGGGGATCACTTGTGTTTTTTTGTGTGTTGTATTTACCCCATTTTTTGATACCCATTACACGCCCAACCTACCTGTAAGGGGGTCACTCTCTCTCTGAATTGACCTTCCTAATATTTCTTTTTTGTTTTCCTACAAGTTTTTTTGGGAGTTTTCTTCTTGTGTTCTTAGAGTCAGGGGGCTGTCAAGAAAAGGGCCTGTTAAAGCCCATTGAAGCATTTCTTGTGTAATTTTGGGCTATACAAGAAAATAAATTGTTGCTGTCATTCCAGTAGATGGTGCATCAGAAACATTAACATCACTTTTACAAATCTCATAAACGTGGAAGGCATGTTTTCTTAAATCTAAACTTTTGCTGATTTGTTGTGGTAAGCATTAGCGCTTCTTCTATCAGATAAAGGATGTGGAGGTCCCATAGTGCCCCATTGTAAGCTGTAAGAACAGACAAATGCATTTTTTAAATTTATATTAAAAAAACTTCACTTTACAATACAATTTTACGTATAAAATTAGTCAGTCAGTCATTATCCAACCCGCTACATCCTAACACAGGGTTATGGGGGTCTGCTGGAGCCAGTCCCAGCCAACACAGGGCGCAAGGCAGGAACAAATCCTGGGCAGGGCGCCAGACCACTGCAGGGCACACACACACACACACACTGGGGACAATTTAGGATCGCCAATGCACCTAATTTACATGTCTTTGGGAGGAAACCCATGCAGACACGGGGAGAACATGCAAACTCCACGCTGGGAGGACCTGGGAAGTGAACCCAGGTCTCCTTACTGTGAGGCAGCAGCACTACCACTGTGCCACCATGCCACCCTTGTAGCAAATTAATCCTCTTTAATAAAATCCCTGTGTGCATCCAGGTGTCCGTGTGTGTGTGTCGTCTGGTGAAGTGCGCATGCGCGGGGTACGGTGCGATGTGCGATATTACTGTCAGAGAAAGTTACAGGCGTCTTACAGAAATACAAACCAGTATTACTGCGAGAGGAATTTAAAGGTACACAATACAGTGACTCATATTACAGCCACATACAAGCCAGTATTACTGTCAGAGGAGATTAAAAGCATATTACCGACGCGCACGTCTGTATTACCGCCAGAGAAAATTAAAGGTATATTACGGACGTACAAGCCAGCGGACGTACAAGACAGTATTACTGTCACAGAAAATTAAAGACACACAATACACGGCTTCAGCCCACGAAGAACGGTCAGCTCAGCAAGTAGACATCAACAAAAGAAAGGCTGAAGAAAGAAAAATACGACCAACAAAAAGAATGAGGTCAAAAGTCCCTTGCCATTTAATATAGACTGTCCTACTAATGTTTATGCACTACTGTTCTAGCGCCCGTTATTGTAACGGGCTAAATGACTAGTATAATAATAATTCTTTACTTTTGTATAGCGCTTTCCTCCGTACTCAAAGCACTTTACGGAGTGAGTGTGGAGTCACTATAATCACCACTGATGTGCAGTATCCCCTTGGATGATGCGACGGCAGCCATTGAGCTATTATGTGGTGAAGGGGTGAGAAATATTAGCCAATTAGAAACAGGGGATGATTAGGGGGCCAGAATGACTAGGCCATGTTGGGCCATTTATCCAGGACATTGGGATACCCCCTACTCTTTATGAAGGATGTCCAGGGATCTTTAATTACCATAGGGAGTCAGGATCTGAAGGATGGTGGCATTTTTACAGCACAGTGTCACCCATCGCTACACTGGGACACTGGGATCCACATTCAGACCACAGGATAAGCGCATCCTGCTGGACTCAACAGCACCTCTTCCAGCAGCAACCCAAGTTTTTCCAAGATGGTCTCCCATCCAAGTACTGGCTGGCCCTGGACATGGTTAGCTTCAGATGGATGACTTCATCTGAAGTGCAGGTGGAATGACAATGATTGTGAAGAAATAAGTTTGACTTGAAAAATACCAAACTTATCCTTTAAGAATCCCAAATACACAGAGAGTCAGGACTGCTTTCAAGTGTACTGCAGCATTTCTGTTCTTTTTTTTTCTTTTTTAGAAAGTTGAGGCCAAAATTATTGGCCGTATCATAAGTTTCCATTGCACAGTGTAGGACCAGATTCCAGATATAGAAATATTTTATGCATACAGCCTTTGGTCACAAGATAGCAGAGCAGAAGTAAAAATCAATGCCTATCCATCAAAGGAAGTCAAGTCCAGATCAGTTTGGTTGTCAGGCACACTCTGCAAAGGAACAAAAGAGCCTGACCTGCAGCAAGAAGACAAGGAGAATAAAAGCGTGTTCTTTATGCCATATGGGAAAATGGCTTAGGTGTTCTCTCAGTTGTTTTGAAGTGGGGCTGTTTAATTAGTAAAAAGTACAGTCAAGTGGCAAAGGCTTTAGACTATGAGGTACAAAAATGCACTTTGAAAGGACACATTGACTCACCGTGTGACCAAGAGTGAGTCACTTTATATACTACTGTGTTATGGGCACTATGGAAGGTGACAGACAAGCAGACAAAAATTGTTCTCAGGGGACTGGCTGGAGTCAATGAGACTGGAAGAAGCAAACAAAATGCACAGTTTGTCAAAGCAGAAATGAGATCCAAAATAAATTAAATCATTACAAAAGACCCCCTCACAGATACCCCAGTGCAGTGTGGTGTAAAAATGGCACCATCCTTCGAATGGGATGTGGGATCGAAGTTCTGACTCTCTGTTGTCATGGAAGATCCTAGGTTGCCCTCCATTATGCGGTCTTCCTGGCCCCTTAATCATCCCCTGTCTCTAATTGTCTCACTCTTTCTCTTTCTCTCTCACCCCATCATCTCCTAATGTGTGGTGAGCATAGTGGTGCAAAATGGCTGCCGTCACATCATCCAGGTGGATGCTACAAAACAATATTAAATTAAAACGTAATAAAAATGCAGGTATAACAGACAATAACTTTGAATAATGTTAACGTTTACCCCCCTGGGTGGAAATGAAGAGTCGCATAGTTTGGGGGAGGAACAATCTCCTCAGTCTGTCAGTGGAGCAGGACAGTGACATCAGTCTGTCGCTGAAGCTGCTCCTCTGTCTGGAGATGATCCTGTTCAGTGGATGCAATGGATTCTCCATAATTGACAGGAGCCTGCTCAGCGCCCGTCGCTCCATCCAGCTCCGTGCCTACAATAGAGCCTGCTTTCCTCACCAGTTTGTCCAGGCGTGAGGCGTCCTTCTTCTTAATTTCCCCTTGGGATTAATAAAGTATCTATCTATCTATCTATCTATCTATCTATCTATCTATCTATCTATCTATCTATCTATCTATCTATCTATCTATCTATCTATCTATCTATCTATCTATCTATCTATCTATCTATCTATCTATCTATCTATCTATCTATCTATCTATTAATGGTGGGTGAAGTGGCTCTCCACTTACTATGTGAAGTGCTTTGAGTAATGAGAAAAGTGCAATATAAATGTAAAGAATTATTATTATTATCATCTCTCTATTATATAAAAAAATTCTGGGACAAGATGAGACTTTTTCAGAGAGATAATTTCAAGTCCCGTGAGTTGAGACTTTGTGCCAAGAAATTTAACCATGCCCACAGTCCACTCACCTCTCATTCGTGTGAATGCTATTGTCAGACACAGTTCCTGTGCTCTCAGCTCTTATAAATTTTTACGTTTTCCTCATTTTAATACAAGACAAACAATCTATTTGTTTCATTCAATGTAGTCCTTTTCTGGACAATAATTTTATACGTTCTAGATGAAACGTCAACGACTTGTGTCGAGCAATGTGTCGAAAAGAGGCCCAAAAGTGTTGTAGAGAAAAGAATTCAAAAAAGAACAATAATAGTGCAAATTCAGAAAATATGGAAAGTTATAATCAGCCCGGACCAAGTGGAATTGAAAACCTAACAGGTCCAAGCGGGGTCGGAAATAAAAGACAAAGAGTAGAAGAGAAAGTAGAACATCGTAAAGTTGTTCAAAAGCGTCAGCGTGATACACATGCAGAGCAAGTTGAAGATATTGAAAGTAATAAAATTCCAAAGTCTCAAAATTCTGATAGTTAAGATCACATTAGCGCTAACAAATGGAAATTATTACTCAGTGAAATAACAGAACAACGAAAAGAGATTGAATATATGGACAAAGGTGATATAACAGAAGTATGTAGATATTGTTCGGCTTTAAAGTTTAAGTCGGAGACTTGTAGATGGTCTAATTCGTGTTGCCATCAGGGAAAAGTAGTGTTTCTTCCCAAAGAAGAGGTGCATCCGTGAGAATTAAAATATTTGTTAATTGGTGAAAATGAAATCCACAAACACTATAGGCAAAATATCCGAATCTATAATAACTGTTCGCATTCACATCATTCAATGTTCAAAACATAGATCTACATGATTCAGGACCATACGCTATGAGAATCTGTGGTCCTGCGTCAATTAAAGCTATGACAAGTTTCATTTTGAAGAAACCCCAATTTGGTCAGGTTTATATTTATGATCACAGAGAAGCGATGCAACATAGAATCGAAAGAGTTAAACGATCGGACAAATTAGAAATTCTACAGCCAATAATGGATACAAATCCATACGTTCAAAAGTATCACACTTTACACGAAATTTATCTGAAAATCAGGGACAAAGAAGTTTTCTTGGATTTCTATATGAATCCAAAAGATCATGCTCGCGTATATAATAAACCAACATGTGACGAATTGTCTGCGATAATAGTTTCGAAAGATGGAGTTATCAAAGACAGAGTTGATATTCGTGTTTATCCAAAAGCACAGCACAATTCATTGCAAGAAGCAGATCCGGGAAATAGCGAGCGCATAGGGCCAGCACAGTGGTTGGAAAGCAAAGCGAGCAGGGGGCAGATCCCCCTATTTATTTAAAAAAAAAAATCAACGTTAAGTTTTACGTCTTACCCAATGGTTGCATGCTGAGCACTAATACTGGGCCTTAATATGGAATTGGTCCCCTTATAACATCCTCCTCTCTTCTTTCCAGAAGATTTTGGAATGTGTCTGTGGGAGTTTGTGTCCATTCGGCCAATACAGCACTTGTGAGCTCAGCCACTGATGGTGGACAAGCAGACCTGGTTCACAATTTGCATTCCAGTTCATTCCAAAGGTGATCAATAGGCCTTGAGGTTAAGGGTTCTGTGTAGGCCTCTTGAGTTCCTCTGTGTGTTTATGGACCTGGCTTTGTGCACAGTCACACTGGAACAGGAAGGGTCTTCTCCAAATTGTTGTCACCAAGTTGGAAGCTCATAATTGTCTAAAATGTCCTTTGATTGCTCTTGAATGGAACCAAAGGGGCCTATCCCAATCCCTGCCATTACCCCTAATGCACCAGACTTTCCAGTAGGTACTATGCAGTCCAGAAGGTAGCATTCTCCTGCAATTTGCCAAACCCAGACTGGTCCATCAGACTGCCAGATAGTGTATTGTGATTCATTTCTCCAGAGAACACATTTCCACCACTCCATAGTCCAATGGCGGCCTGCTTTACATCACTCCATCCAACACTTGGCATTACACATAGTGATCTTAGGCTTGTGTGCCGCTGTTAGGCCATGGAGACCCATTTCATGAAGCTTCCGACGCAAAGGTCTTGTGCTGATGTTGACTATAGAGGTAGTCTGGAACTTTGTTGTGAATGATGCCACAGAGGATACACAGTTTTTACACACTATGTGCTTCAGCACACCAATCTGTGAGTTTGTGGGGTCTACCACTTTGTGGCTGACATGTTGTTTCTCAAGGCTTCCACCTCACAATAAAATAACTTACAGTTGACCAGGGTGGACATAGCAGAACAGAAATTTCATGTACTGACTTGGCAAAGGTGGTATCCTATTACAGGGCCATAATTGTATGTCCCTTAGCTCTTCAGTCAGACCCATTCTACTGCCAATGGAGACTGCATGGCTATGTGCTAACTTAAGAATGAAATCCCTAAACTCAATCATTTAGAGGGATGTCGACATACTTTTGGCCATATAGTGTATAGGAACAAATACGCAGTGCACTTTACACTTTTTAAACTCCTTTGAAAAAAGTAAGTACCATATATTTTGCTCTATAAATATTGCGTCACAGACCGTGATGTGTATTACCTGACAAAAGTCAACATCCAGGGGTAGAGGGCGACAATCAGCTGTTGGTGACTAAACTCACTGTTACGTTACATGCATTCCCTCTTTGCTTGGAGGAATGTTAGACTCATTGACTCAGCATCTAATTCTTGCATGTGCGTGAGTTACCAAATGACAACAAATGTAAACAACGGCAAGATGTCATCGACATCTCATGAGAGAGAGAAGCGAGTGCAGAAAACAGAATACAGTGGAACCTCGGGTCATGACCGTAATTCATTTCCAAAACTCTGGTCGCAACCCGATTTGGTCATGACCCGAAGTAATTTCCCCCATAGGATTGTATGTAAATACAATTAATTACATTAATTACAATCCGGACCATACGAGCTGTATGTAAATATATATACGCTCGCTCGCGCTCTCTCTCGCACGCTCGCTCGTGCTCTCGCGCTCTCTCTCGCACGCTCGCTCGTGCACTCACGCTCTCTCTCTCTCTCTCTCTCTCTCACTCGTGCTCTCTCTCTCTCTCTCTCTCTTGTTCGCTTGCACTCTTGCGCTCTCTCTCTTGCTCGCTCGCTGCACAGGGAGAGACTGAACATGTGCGGAAATCATTGGCGCATACGAACCAGAAGGGAAACTGGCTTGTTTGTCACCCGAGTGTGTGGTTGTGAACAAATGCAAAAGTTTGGCCAACTTTTTGGTCATAACCCGATTTGTACGTGGTCTGAGATGTTCGTGATCTAAGGTTCCACTGTACTCAGCGGACAATGTTTTGCGTATTATCGCTGATTTTGTTGTGAGTGATCAGGAAATCAAGCAAGAGAGTGAGGAACTGGCATCAGCTGATCAGACACCAGCCGATGCCGCCTCAGTTGATCGGCTGCCAGCTGAGCGCATTCGCACAGCCGATGCACCTACGGCAAGGTTCGTGTGGGAGGAATACCCAGACATTGATCTGTGGGAGCCAAACTGGATACCAGACTTCACAAGACAACATGGCTTGCTGTTGGACTCGGCAGATTACCAACCGCTGGACTACTTCAAGCTGTTCTTTCCTGAGGTTGTCTTTCAGGTACTGTCAGACGAGACAAACAGGTATGCAGAGCAATTTTTTGAATCGCGGACTGCTCTTGCACCACATTCTCGTTTTTCAAAGTGGAAACCCAGAACAAAAGACGAGATGAAACGCTTTGTGGCATTACAAATAGAGATGGGACTAGACTGGCGATATAACTTCAGGGAGCATTGGTCCAAACGTGCTTTGTCCCCTGGCGGCTTTGGACAAGTTATGCCGCGTAATGATAGGTACGTACTCCTGCAAAGTGATTGTGAGCAACTGAGCTTCATAAATTCTGACACTAGCGATGAGGAGTTCTTGGGGTTTCCAGAAAACTAGAAGAGTGCTTGAACCTTAAAGTCTCTCTTCATTTGTTAATGACAGTGATGATGGTTCTTAATACCGCTGTTTCTTGTTTTCCTCCTCTAAACCTAGGTGCATCTTATGGTCAGGTGCGTCTTATGGAGCGAAAAATACGGTAATTGATCTTAGCATATTTCAGTGGCACATTGGTTTGTGAAGCAGCCTGGTGGCTCGTGACTAACCATGAGTGAAATGACTTACGCAAAACTGACTTCACAGCAAAGCAAAGAGATGTGCAAAATAAATGGTGTTTTGTGGCAAGCAAAATTTATGCTATCAGCACACATACTTTCATCTCATCTGCAAAAGTATGGGGGTCTTCATAGCAGTGGTTCTCAAGTTTAGTTCTGAGGGCACCCTGATGGATGCAGGGTTTAATCCTGGCAAATTTCTTCTTTGGATTGGACTTCTGTGTTTTTTTTCTATCAATCCAGAACTTACTTAGTTACTGACTGACTGAAACAGGAATGTAGAGGCATAAGATTTCTTTGTTGCTATTCTGAATTTTATTTTTAATGTGTCTGTGACGATGTGGATTCTGCTTCAGGCTCCCATCTCCGCTTTGCGAGCTCTTGAACCCTACACTGTCGGTAATGTCACCAGATGAGCTGGGCAGTGAAGACATCACAAAGCACAGGGATGGTGCAAAAAGGTTCAAAGTCGGTCAGTCAGCCATTTTCCAACCCACTATATCCTAACACAGGGTCACGGGGGTCTGCTGGAGCCAATCCCAGCCAGCACAGGGCGCAAGGCAGGAACAAATCCCGGGCAGGGTGCCAGCCCACTGCAGAAGGTGCAAAGTGCTTTTATTAAAGCAAAAAAATGAACACACTGTCCAAATAAATAGTGCAGTGCAATCAAAACGTTATTAATAAATAAATAATCCATTGAAACAGGTAAAAATCCCAGAGGTTTAAAACAAGGTTAAAATCCTGCTGACGACATTGGGGTCACACCAGCCAAGCTCAGCTTCTTCCCAGTCTCTCCAGCTCCCCCCAAGGTATGTTGAGCGGGAGAGACTTCAGCCACCGCAGTCCTCATACTACCAACCACCATCCTGGCTGCCTCCACCGGCATCTGCCCGATCACACGGAGTCAGTTGTCCCCCATCTTCCTTCTCGCACTCGAAGTCGTCCCTCGGATCCCTAGGGCGGACTTGTCCCCGATCGTACCCACTCTTCTATTAACTCAGTGGGCACAATCCTGTCTCCTGAGCGCTGATCACTCGCTCTATCTGGGACCCCTGACCGCACCACTCTTTCTCAGCTGGCTGGCTCATCCACTCTCTTTCCCCGTTCCTTTCTTTTCGTCTTCCGTTCCATTCTTTTACCATTCCCCCCTTCTGCCCTCATGCTTCTCCTATTTATTATGGGGACGTGGCACAGGTGTGGTGATTAGGAATTCAATTACGGATGCGGACGATTCCTCACCTGTGCATATAAGTGAGGAAACATCTGCCTCACATAGCATCTAGGAACCGCTCCGGCCACAGTACCACACCCCCTCTATAAGCCGCAAGTGTGCCAATTACTTATTTAAATATTAAATATTATAAAAATGATATCACAGTGTCACACATACGCATCAGAAGAACATCCTCCCAGCTCATCAAAGGTATGCAATACCCCATTGGGGCAAGAGAGGGCGCTCTTGCTAACAGCCACACATTTTTTCTTTTCTCCTACAGCAGTAAGATGAAACCCCTTAAGGGAAAATAGCCCCGCCCCTTCCAGCAGCAGGGCTATAAAGGTCTGACACCTACTGATGTTGGTGTCTCATTTGGACCTGCACTTAGTGGAATGATGGACCCCCCTATGAAAGACCTGCCCTCAAGAGCCAAAGCCTTTTTTTCCTCCTAGCCAAGAAGGCTGTTTATTTTGTTTCCATTATTGTGTCAGAGGGGGACATTTTTTTTGTGCACTGGGTGGTTCCATTAGGCACCCATTGTTGGGACTGGGGGGTGAGAAGTTAAAAGGCTGTCTGCAGGATGTATTTATTTGCTGTACTGCAAAGGAGTCACCACTTTGGCGGAGTGGTGGCTCCGAGGCTAAGGATCTGCGCTGGTATCCCAAAGGTTGCCGGTTCGAATCCCCGTCACTGCAAAAAAGGCCACTGCTTTGCTGGGCCCTTGAGCAAGGCCCTTAACCTGTAATTGCTCCAGGGGCGCTGTACAATGGCTGACCCTGCGCTCTGACCCCAAGGGGTATGCGAAAACTACCAAATTCCTAATACAAGTAATTGTATAAGGCGAAATAAAGAACAAAAACAAAAAAAAACAAAAAAAACTTTGAAGTTTATGGCTGGTTGAGATTTACAAACAATACCACATGTGATAACAGAACTGCTGCTTCCTTGGAGGATCCTGGATAATCCAGTTACTGACTGTGTCAGGATTGTTTGTGTAAGTATTTGCTGTCTTGCAAAGGAGTCGTGGCTTTGAAGTCTGGCCTTGGAGGATGTCTGTATTTACCTGACTTGGAAATATTGGTTTCTAATCAGCATATCTGTACTTATTCATGATTGGTAACAATTCCTTTTTTTAACTTGTGTTTTCATTAATTGTTAAACCCAGGAAATGCAGATGTTACCATTGTTTAATCTGATTGTCCAGAACTGATAATGGCAGGGACTGAAGTAGATAAAAACTCCTGGCAGCAGAAGGCAAAGAGAACAGTCCACAGAAAATGCTGCAAGGCACTCGGACAGAGCACAGGGGCTTGCAGGCAGACGAGGGTACCTGGCTGGCCACGACGTGAGGCACAAGGACGGCAACATTTACTTCCAGGCAGGAAGAGACAGCTCCACAAGGAGACGCCAGTTGTGGGTCCACCGAAAGAGGGAAGCCGCATGAGAGGACCAAGTGAAGCTGACAGACGAGAAATGAGGCGTGCCTAGGTCCCAGCAACACAAGAGTGGAAGAAAAAGGAACAACGAAGAGACGCCGACAGGGATTCAACAATTTGACACAACTTCTGTAGGGAACGAGTGTCCGGGGAACAGAGTGCATCCATGGACAGTTGAACAATTAAGTGTTGGGGTAACACAGTGCACAAACTGGACTCTGCACCACTAAAAGGTTGTATCCTCCAATTCTTGATTTTAATGGACTTTTAGAGGGTGGACTGTGTATTTTCCTTTTTAAAAAAGGGAAATTGATTCCTGATATGTTTAGTTTTTGTTATGTTCATTTATCTTTTTAATGTACCTTATATTGTTTTGTGTAATAGAAACTTACTGTTGCTTTTTCTAAAATTACTGTTGTGTCTTTCATTGTGTGTTTACTCACAGCCCAATTTAAAGAAACCTGTGTGCTATTATTGGTAAATTTCAGGAGTTCCCAGTCTCTTAATAAAACTGGGTGGCGTAGTCGGATATTTTAATGGTGTCTAAGTTAGATTACCTATAAGTGTTACCAGACACCTGTGACAATTGTGCCCTTGAGCACTGAATTTTTGATTTATATGAGGGACGTTCAAAATGTTTCCGCACTTTTATATTTTCATTGGAAATGGTGATGGCATCATCAATTGCAACGAGTGCAGAAGCAGCTGCTAGAATCTTAACTAGGAAAAGAAAATCCGAGGAGAACATTTCTCCAGTTCTGATGTCACTACATTGGTTACCTGTATCATTAGAATTGACTTTAAAATACTGCTTATGGTTTACAAAGCCTTCAATAATTTGCTCCATCTTATATTTCAGGATGTCTTTCACCTTACACTCCTTAGATCTTCAAATGAGTGTCTGCTTATTATCCCGAGAGCTAAACTTAAAAGAAGTGCTGAGGCGGCGTTCTGCTGTTCTGCACCTAAAATCTGGAATAGCTGACCAATTGAAAGTCGCCAGGCTAATACAGTGGAGTACTTTAAAACACTGCTGAAAACACATTATTTTAACATGGCCTTCTCATAGCTTCATTTTAGTTTAATCCTGATATTCATTATATGCATTGATTTATCATTTTTGTCATGGCTCCATAATCCGTACTAAACCCTACTTTCTCTGCTGTTCTTTTTCTGTTTTTTCTGTGGTGCCGATCTGCGCCTCCCCCACCTGATCAAGGCACCATAATGTCCTTACATTGATGGATTGAAGGCTAGAGGTCCACATGACCAGCATCGTCTAATTCTTTCACGTGAAGCCTGAAAATCATGAGGACTGATTGAGATTGTTGATGTTAGGTAGAATGCCCAATGGATGGCTGGGTGGTCTCATGGCCTCGGAACCCCTGCAGATTTTGTTTTTTTAAATCCAGCCCTCTGGAGTTTCTTTTTCATTTTTTCTGACCTTCTTGGCCATCAGACCTTACGTTATCCTTTGTTAGTTAGTATTGCTCTGAGGATGTTGATTTAGAAGTTTAGAGAAGGCCAGAAGGAGTTGCATTACATCTTTGTGGACCTGGAGAAAGCATATGATAAGGTGCCTCTCGAGGAGCTGTGGTATTGTATGAGGAAGTCAGGAGTGGCAGAGAAGTATGTAAGAGTTGTACTAGGATATGTACGAGGGAAGTGTGACAGTGGTGAGGTCTGTGGTAGGAGTAACGGAGGTGGGATTACATCAGGGATCGGCTCTGAGCCCTTTCTTATTGCAATGGTGATGGACAGGTTGACAGACGAGATTAGACAGGAGTCCCCATGGACTATGATGTTTGCTGATGACATTGTGATCTTTCGCGAGAGTAGGAAGCAGGTTGAGGAGACCTTGGAGAGGTGGAGATATGCTCTGGAGAGGAGAGAAATGAAGGTCAGTAGGAACAAGACAGAATACATGTGTGTAAATGAGAGGGAGGTCAGTGGAATGGTGAGGATGCAAGGAGTAGAGTTGATGAAGGTGGATGAGCTTAAATACTTGGGATCAACAGTACAGAGTAATGGGGATTGTGGAAGAGAGGTGAAGAAGAGAGTGCAGGCAGGGTGGAATGGGTGGAGAAGAGTGTCAGGAGTGATTTGTGACAGATGGGTATCAGCAAGAGTGAAAGGGAAGGTCTACAGGACAGAAGTGAGACAAGCTATGTTATATGGGTTGGAGACAGTGATACTGACCAGAAAGCAGGAGACAGAGCTGAAGGTGGCAGAGGATTGGGTGTGACGAGGATGGACAGGATTAGAAATGAGGACATTAGAGGATCAGCTCAGGTTGGACAGTTGGGAGACAAAGTCAGAGAAGCGAGATTGCATTGGTTTGGACATGTGCAGAGGAGAGATGCTGGGTATATTGGGAGAAGGATGTTAAGGATAGAGCTGCCAGGTAAGAGAAAAAGAGGATGGCCTAAGAGAAAGTTTGATGGATGTGGTGAGAGAGGACATGCAGGTGATAGGTGTAGACAGAACAAGATGCAGAGGACAGAAAGATATGGAAGAAGATGATCCGCTGTGGCAACCCCTAATGGGAGCAGCCAAAAGAAGAAAGAAGAAGAAGTTAATATTGCCTAAGTTTTATATTTTTTCTTTCTTTATTTTTTAAAGCACTTTGAGCTTACATCATTTGTATGAAAAAGGGCTATAGAAACAAATGTTGTTGTTGTATATTTGTGTATTATAGCTGGTGCATAATTTGAAAAGTGTTGGTTGAAAATAAAAACCTTTCATTTGAATCCACAAGTGTGTTGGGTGACATCATGTCTGTGGTTTGGGGGCTCAGTGGCGCACCCTTGTGGTTACTTAACCTTTAAGAAGGATCTGGAGGAGATATGGGGAAAGCTTAGCTGTTAGCTAAACAAACGGGCTTAACGGATTGAATGGTCTCCTCTTGTTTGTCAAATTTCTTATGTCTGATACAAAAATCAGAATGACGTCTCATTTACTTGCTCTCATTAGAAGAGATACTGTAAGCTAATACTTTCTGAAGTGGTCATAAACGTTTGTGAACATCACTAAGTTCTCGACACTTTCATTATTAATTGTCTACCATTGTGGCTGACACTTGTGCCATTATTTTTGCCCTGCCTAACTGGCCCTCGAGCTGCCCGTCTAATGCAGTATTAAGGAGTCAGAAGGTGTAGCTCTCATCCAGCTCTTCTTTGTGAAAGGACCTTTTGGCCTCAAGAATAATAAATCAAAAAGATCCTATTGTGGGGAATAAAAAGGTAGTTCTTTATTTGTCAGTTTGGAATGTAGGTGAAAGGATGAGCAACAGGTTGTACCTTGATGCAGGCAGAGTGAAGATTTGCGTAGATTGTCAGAAATGTATTCTTCTGAGCTCCTTGTAAAAAGAGTCTGGGACAAAAGCTGTGCGGGAGTGATTGATGGCCGTGCTTTTAGGGGACTCGTCAGAGTGCTGCTCGTGGAAACACGCTGAAGTCAAGCAAAAAAAAAAAAAAATAAAATAAGAGACAGAGAGAGAAAGAGGGGACTGTAAATCCAACATTCACAAAGCAAAAAGGAAAAACAATTAAAAGATGGCAACTATAACACTTTTATGCATGCTCTGTGTTTGAGAGACCAAAATGTAATTTTGCTACATATGTTTGTATCTAGAAGAATGGATATTGCCATTAAAGATGGGGTACTCTATTGAAACATGTATCAAAAGGGCAAAAGAAAGCCTGCATGCTTAACGATAAATAAATAAAAATAAAGAACAAATCTTGTAGAGCATTGTTACTTAGAGCCACTCATCACTGACTGCAATAGCCAGAAGCAAAGGAAGATGTGCAGAACTGAAGCAGAATGCCAGCTATCAGCAATAGCCAAATTATTCCAAAGGATGATCAAATGAACAAAATCAATTATGGGATAATTAGGCCTACCTCATTATGACCCCTCTCTAATGAAAATAATAATGGCTTTACATCAGCGCGGCCCTTTTATCTACACAGCGTGGTGTATAAACAGTACATGGCTGAACCCTGCCTAATTGTGTTTAAACTTCAGAAAATAAATAAATCTGAATTCATTTATTGTGTTTAAGAATAACCTTACTGTGTCCGACGTCTACATTTCTGTTATGTATTAAACTGTTATCAACAAGGCATCTATCAAGAGTGATGTGTTTATACACATGCAGTCGTCGGTGCAAAATGTGAGGCCGAAAGTTCCGAGCAGTATGACAATAAGGTGACAACTGGATAGGCACACATGGCATCATTAGTTCAAGGCCCAAAAATTAAATACGAATTTCTAGCCACCCTTGCATTTTCTCTACCCACTTAGTCTATTTTAGGGACACGAGGGGATGAAACCTATCAAGGAAAGAGGTGAGGTCTATTTATTACAAGGCACAGAAAGAGTCATTTCAGAGTATCTTAACTTCCTTAGCATTATGTTTACCCCAGAAATAAAAACATTTTAACACTAGAATTACCTTTTAAATAGGAGTCAGCAGTTCTTACCTCTGTACTACCAAAGAAGTCACGACAACAAGCCACACTAACACGATTTCTTTTTCTTCGGTTATAGCCTTGAATAAAAGTGCATTTGTTTTGTTATACTTGTACCTTTTGTGAAAGTGCTTATTTGATATTTGGACTTCAGGCTTCACACATTATACACTTCATGTCAAAATTTTGTCGGTAGTACTGAAACATGAAAAAAGTTTGTCTTTTAGGTATGTGTTCAACATTTCTGTCATGCCACACTTACATAGGTCTTTGTAGACACAGAACACACATGAAATGCATGTGTTTCAAATAGCGATATATTTTTTAGCCTATACAGTTCTAGGTACTACCTCACTCCCTGATAAACTTGAGCTGGGAGAGGTTTTTGCACTTTCTTCGGTGGTGGGTGGATGGGATAGCAGGCCTGCTTGCTGCTTGTGCTTATCGACACATTTTACAAGACAAAAGATGCTAACGGAGAGGTGCGAGTGGATTTAAGGTGGGCCGGATTTACAGGTTTTTTTCATAAGCTTTGGTAATTCTAGTGTTAAAGTCCAACCCTTTCAATGATCCCAGAATTCAGTGGGAAAACAACAACAAGATTTATTTATATAGCACATTTTCATACAAATAATGTAGCTCAAAGTGCTTTACATGATGAAGAAAGAGAAAAAAGACAAAATAAATCATAATTAAAATAAGGGAACACTAATTAACATAGAATAAAAGTAAGGTCCGATGGCCAGGGAGGACAGAAAAAACAAAAAAAGCTCCAGACGGCTGGAGAAAAAAAAAAATCTGCAGGGGTTCAAAGGCCATGAGGCCACCCAGCTCCCTCTAGGCATTCTACCTGACATAAATAACTTCAATCAGTCCTCATTATATTCAGGGTTCTCATGGAAGAACTTGATGATGACGGTCATGTGGACTTCTGGCCTTTAATCTATCAATGTAGAGACATCACGGTGCTTTGATCAGGTGGTGGTGGTGCAGGTTGCGACTCCTGAAAACCGGAAAAAGAACAAAAGAGAAAGTAGGAGTTAGTAGGGATTTTGAATATGAATACCATGAATAATAATGATAACTAATTGAATATACAGAGCATCAGGATTAAACTAAGATGAAGCTATGAGAAAGCCATATTAAAGTAATGTGTTTTCAGCAGTGTTTTAAAGTGCTCCACCGTATCAGCCTGGCGAATTCCTATTGGCAAGCTATTCCAGATTTTAGGTGTCTAATAGCAGAAGGCCGCCTCAGCATTTCTTTTAAGTTTAGCTCTTGGAATTCTAAGCAGACACTCATTTGAAGATCTAAGCAGGGGCGGCCTTAGGCATGTGCAAACTGTGCACCTGCACAGGGCCACCAAATCCCAGGTGCCACCATGCCAATATATATTGAATATAAAACAGAAAGAGAAAATAATGACAAAGCTGATGGTAATGTGGCCGAAAAACATTGTGTTTCTTGTTAATTAGTACGCTGTATTTACTAATGTCGCTAGATTTGGAGCAGTAAGCTATATGTAGTATTATAATGTGTATAAGATACCATATTGACATTGGCAGGCGAAGGGACCACCGATTCTTTCTCTGCCCAGTGCCGCCATGAGCCTGGAGCCGCCCCTGATCTAAGGTTACGATTTAGAGTGTAAGGTGTAAGACATTCCAAAATATAAGATGGAGCGAGATTATTGAAGGCTTTGTAAACTATAAGCAGTATTTTTAAGTCAGTTCTAAATGACACAGGTAACCAGTGTAGTGACATCAAAACTGGAGAGATATGCTCTGATTTTCTTTTCCTAGTTAAGATTCTAGCAGCTGCATTCTGCACTAGTTGCAAACGATTGATGTCTTTTTTGGGTGGTCCTGAGAGGAGAGTGTTACAGTAATCTAGTCGAGTGAAAACAAAAGCGTGGATTAATTTTTCAGCATCTTGCAATGTTATAACATCTCATTTACTTACTCTTACTGATTTCTTACTCAGCATTTCAGAAAAGAAGTGGAAGGTAGCGACACACAGAATTCACTCGAGCTCAATATACGCAAATCATACAATTATTCAAATTAAAGTTTTTTATCGAGAACATTTATCTCGTTTTAAAACTGGTCCGAAATGTTTCCAGGGCAAGATCCAACCTGCGAACATTGCAATCGAGCTCCAGCCTCACTGGGCCACACGTTTTGGCTGTGCACCAAATTAACGTCATTCTTGACCAAAATCTTTAACTTCCTATCAGGCAGCCTTGGAGCTGCAATGCCTCCTAATCCACTAACAGCTGTGTTTGGTTGGCTTAAAGTGGAGAAGGACAAACAAACTGTAATGGCCTTTACTACACTATTGGCACGTAGACTTATCTTGCTCAACAGGATGAATCCTAACTCCCCTATTCTAAGTCAGTGGGTAACTGATGTTCTGTACTACTTGAAACTGGAAAAATTCAAATTCGCACATAGAGGATTTGTACAAAAACCTTTTCAAAACCTTGCAGGATCCAATCAATAACATTTTAGAATAAGCATTTAAATTGAGGTAGCAGATTTTCACCCCTCTTTTACTCTTATCTTACAGTTATCTTTATTCATTTATTAATTTATCTATTTACTTGTTTTTATTAGCTTAAAGTTTTACACTGCTGGCCTAGCTCTCTTTTTCAGGGGTGGGGGTTGGTTTGTTTCAAACCTATTTTTGTAAAACTTGAATTATTTGAATGGAATGTTATTTGATTTTAATAAAATAAATAAAATTAAAAAACAAATTACATCTTGCCTGAAGAAGGGGCCTGAGTTGCCTCAAAAGCTTGAATATTGTAATCTTTTTATTTAGCCAATAAAAGGTGTCATTTTGCTTGACTTCTCACTAACATTCATAATTGTTAACACGGTACAACACCCTATTCAGGAAATTTGCCTTTCAATTTATCACCCCAGTCCCAACCATGGGTGCCTATATTGCCCCTTTATTTACTGGCTTTTAAATATAATATTTACAGGTTTCTTTGCCTAAGAGAAGAAAGAAACTACCCAGTGTACGAAAAATGCCCCCCCCCCCCCCCCCCCCCACCCCCCCCCCCCCCCCCCCCCCCAACAAAGAGGACTTACATTTGTTACAAATGAGTAATAACAATACCACCAGTGGTTAAAAATCAATGAAAGGGTCTTACGTCTTGGGCCCTCTAGAAGCCACAGCAGATACTCAGCCAATCTTCTGACACCCAAATGGCTGCTGCTCAATTTCGACCAAAACAGTTTAGAATTGCTTGACTCAATTTATATACAGTAAGGTGCAATATGAAATGAAAAGAAAAGTTAGATTTTCCTTTGTTTGCATATTTATTACCAACTTACTGTGCTGTCAGGCTTCCTGAAAATACTGCTGCGAATCATGTGATGTGTTTAATCATCTTCTTCATGGTATCTCAATATCTGCATCCTATAAAGTGCGCATTCCTAAATGTCATAAAGCAACAGAAATATTAATAATGAACTTCAGCTTAGCTTTTTAAAAATATAAATCACATTGCTTAACACAAAGTTGGAAAAAAAATAATAAAATGTGCATTTTCCTGGAATATACCAAGGCCAAGCATTAGACCTTATCAATAGCCAAGCAGCCCTCTTTTTGATTTTCTAGCACCGGTAATCAATATTGATCTGCTTAGTGAAATATTGTTCCGAGAACTCCAGGGTGGAAACATTTTTGCATTTTCTTTTTAAGTTAATTAATAATTTCGTTTTCTGTTCTGTACAGCACTCTGTCACAAAATGAAAGTTTTAAGATACAGTTAATCGATCAATTTATCATTGGATAATGCGGTATATTGCCTTTCATAGCAAGAACTAACAGAAATCACTATTAGAAGCGCAAATACATCTTCAGGCATCCATTATGGAATAAAATATAACATTAACAGTGAGCCCAACAATAAAACCTACTTCAAAACAACACATTTCAAATACGTATACAAATCTACTTAATTTGTTTGATCAATCTATTGTCATGAACGTTAGAAAGGGTTGTGTTGCATGGCCTCCTCTATTAAGGGCAAATCAGGCACTGCCTGCTTTCTTCCAGAAGATGGCTCCCTTGTGCAAAAATTAAATAAGTAGTAAACATACTTCTTTAATTTAACACACTGTTAAAATATTTAAAGCAAACTTAACTTAAGCCGATGTTACATTATGCAACTTTTTTGTCACGGTGTATGTCAGATTTGCTGATCACAGTTGCTGATCTTGTTACTGCACCATGTCAAATTACACAAATGAAAATCGCAGCCCATGCCACATTTACCAACCGTGTGCCAAATTTCCAGCGTAGTCGTGCTGGCCTCTTTTTTTGACATCCAAAAGCATGCTGCCTGTTTGAGCTGTAGCAAATTTAGCAGTTATCTCCGCCCTTTAATTCTACCTTATTTCCATTCTGTTATGGTATATAAAATACAACACATCAGACATACAAGCTTCTCTTCTGCTTGTGAGGTTCAAAACACGTGTTTTCCTATTCCTAGTCGCTACAATTTATGTATTGTACTTCCGCTGAATGCTCATTGGTTCTCAGCCCTGACACACAAAGAGCCCGCCCATCTGACTAATGAGAAAATTGAACCTGTTAGATTTTATCCTAGCCAGTTGCAAACTAGATAGATAGATAGATAGATAGATAGATAGATAGATAGATAGATAGATAGATAGATAGATAGATAGATAGATAGATAGATAGATAGATAGACATGAAAATCACTATATAATAGATAGGTAGATAGATATGGTGTAGTAGGTAGGATTAGATAGATAGATAGATAGATAGATAGATAGATAGATAGATAGATAGATAGATAGATAGATAGATAGATAGATAGATAGATAGATAGATAGATAGATAGATAGACATGAAAATCACTATATAATAGATAGATAGATAGTGTGATAGTTGCCCGGACCCCACCAGTCAGAGACCACATCTTTATAAAAAGCACACGTTTATTTTCTATTAATAAACACAGTGTCACACAGCACACAATGCACACAGCAATAATCACCCTTCAATTCCAGACTTCACAATGTCCTTGGCCGCCTCTACTCTCCTCCTGGGAGCTTCGTCCTACTCCCACTCCCGACTCTGGCTCCCAGACTGTAGGAAGGCGGCGCCTTTTATCCCTGCCCGGATGTGCTCCAGGTGTCTGATGACGTCCATCCGGAAGCACTTCCTGGTGTGGCGGAAGTGCTGCCCTTTGCCCCAGAAGCACGCCGGGCATCCCTGGCAGGTTCCTCCACCATCTTGCCGAGGGTGGCGGAAGTAATTATTTCCAAGTCCTATGAGGACTAATGCACCCCCTGGCGGTGGCCATGGGTCCCAGCAGGCCAGAAGCTGTTTGTTCTTCTCCTGTGGTCCTCTCCGGCTCCAGGGTGGTTGCCCCCTCATGGCCCGGAAACTATTCCTGCCACCTTCCGGTCCTTTTAGACATCCCGGCCAAGTAATGACCCTGGCCATCTGCCACAATAGATAGATATGGTGTAGTAGGTAGGATTAGATAGATAGATAGATAGATAGATAGATAGATAGATAGATAGATAGATAGATAGATAGATAGATAGATAGATAGATAGATAGATAGATAGAAATGGTGTAGTAGGTAGGATTAGATAGATAGATAGATAGATAGATAGATAGATAGATAGATAGATAGATAGATAGATAGATAGATAGATAGATAGATAGATAGATATGGTTTAGTAGGTAGGATTAGATAGATAGATAGATAGATAGATAGATAGATAGATAGATAGATAGATAGATAGATAGATAGATAGATAGATAGATAGATAGATATGGTGTAGTAGGTAGGAATAGATAGATAGATAGATAGATAGATAGATAGATAGATAGATAGATAGATAGATAGATAGATAGATAGATAGATAGATAGATTTTGTACGCATTCTCTATAATGCCTAATTGTACCCTTTGACTGTAACATATATAATGAGAAGAGTAGTGGGGAAAAGACACATCCCTGCAGTGCACCAGTACTAATTGTTAATGAGCAGGCATGTGTGTACCCAACAAAGGTGGGTAGAGTAGCCAGAAATTGTACTCAAGTAAGAGTAGTGTTACTTCAAAATAATATGACTCAAGTATAAGTAAAAAGTAGTCATCCAAAAAACTACTCAAGTAAGAGTAAAAAAGTATTTGGTGAAAAGATTACTCAAGTACTGAGTAACTGTTTGATCATAATAAATGATTTATTTTTTAGAAATGTTGTAATAAGACAGACAAAAATATAAAATAATGTGCAAATTCTGCTATTTCCAAATCATGAAATAAAACATAAGTAAAAATAAATAACATCTTTACAAAATAACAATGCACAAATAACACAAAGTTCCAAATCTCAGTTTTTCACAACAAAGCTTTTGAAGCCAATACCTACAGTAGGTAACGTGTGTTTGAACAGTGCACACTACTTACAGTGACAAGATCTACTGTACACTGACCGTACAATACTGCATATTCACTTGCCCTCCAAATAGCACAGCTGATAGAAAATAACATTAGAACGAGGCAGCTTGTGCACGTCGAACAAGTCTCACTTTACCTTGACTGTCTGTGTCTGTGCATGTCTGGTTAAAACCTGCTTGTTCTTCACTCAGTGAAGTGATGGTTAAGCTTCAGCAGGAGTTGGCTCTCATTTTTCAAGTATTCTTTCCTTCCCTGTCTGCTGTCTGTGAGGAGTTTGTGCCGCTATGCCACCACAGTTTTTGTGTGGTCATGTGACTGCATGGCTACGTCTGATTTGTGAAACAGAGCCATGTGATTATTGTTGCTACGTCTGATTGGTGAAACAGTCATGCAGTAGATCCACTGGCAGCTTCTCTCTGGCAAAAATATAGCGTATATAATGGGAAAAAAGTAACAATTTGAGTGTTGCCCAATGTAGCGGAGTAAAAGTAGCGTTTCTTCTTCACAAATGTACTCAAGTAAAATAACGGAGTAAATGTAACTCATTACTACCCACCTCTGGTGCGCAACCTCACCTTCTGTGTCCAATCTGTAAGAAAGTCTGTGATCTAAAGGTAGGTAGAACTGGGTGAATTTCCTCTCCTACCAGAGAGGAAAATATTCTATATCTCTGCTATGCAGCTATTAAGGATGCTTAAGATTTGCATTGGGTGTGACGAGGATGGACAGGATTAGAAATGAGGACATTAGAGGGTCAGCTCAGGTTGGGAGACAAAAGTCAGAGAGACGAGATTGCATTAGTTTGGACAGGTGCAGAGGAGAGATGCTGGGTATACTGGGAGAAGGGTGCTAAGGATAGAGCTGCCAGGCAAGAGGAAAAGAGGAAGGCCTAAGAGAAGGTTTTTGGATGTGGTGAGAGAGGATATGCAGGTGATGGGTGTGACAGAGCAAGATGACGAGGACAGGAAGATATGGATGAAGATGGTCCGCTGTGGTGACCCCTAACGGGAGCACCTGAAAGAAGAAGAAGATACTGAACCACATCCCTTGTCGAGCTCACCTTTCACTGTACGCACTGCCACAAAGCTTTTCATTAAGCAGTTTAGAAAGAGGTTGTTTTTCATATTTTCAGCCACTAAATGTTGCTTCAATTAGGCCCCACTCCAGCGGTAATCTGCGTCTCGTTATCTCGTCTGCAGGACTGCAGCAGTAAAGACTCTAAAGCGAAGGCTGTGCGTGAAAATCAGCTTTTTAATCTTCAGCTCTTACAAATGGCATTGTCACAGCAAGATTCTTGTGCAGCAGAAGTTCTTTACATGGATGATGTACTTTGAATCCCCAAATTAACCTTTACACCCAGCAGCGCCACGATAATAACTTAACATTATTAGTGCCAGTCAGTGTTCTGTAAAGAATTTGTCTAAGAAGGAAAGAAGCCAAAGGATCAGACTAGTGTTAAAACAAATTAACATCATAAAAGCTCTTAATTGATATACTTTGCATGGGAAGTAATTATAATGAACGACTATGATTGTACAAAGAAGGAATCTTCATTTAATTGCATCATATATTATTATGCTTAAGACAGTTAATGTACAGCTATTTCATATTTGTAAAGTGGCTGATCACAACCATGAAAGTACAGAACTGCACACACTCTCCCAAGGGGTCGGCTTAACAAAAAGATAAAAAAATACTAAATTTAAAAGGGGGTCTTTTTGCAAACCATTCCTTTGCTCCCACAGAATTTTCCTGTTTGTTTTGGTGGGCACATCTCAAATCCAGGCAAAGTTTTATAAATGAGACCCCCTGGTCTGCTCATCAAGCCACCGACCCCCCCAGACGTGCTACAGCACAACTGGCTTGGCCCTGACAATTCCAAAAATATATCTAGAAAAATGTCCTACAATTTAGACCAGAAGTGGTCAACTCCGATCCTGGAGGGCCGCAGTGGCTGCAGGTTTTCATTTTAACCATTTTCTTAATTACTGACTAGTTCTTTTGCTACTAATTAACTTCATTTATTTGCCATTTAAGACTCAGACCCTTTAAATCAGGGCTGAACAACATTGATCCTGGATGGCCGCAGTGGCTGCAGGTTTTCATTCTAAATATTTTCTTAATTACCGACTAGTTCTTTTGCTAATAATTAACTTAATTCATTTGCAATTTAAGACTCTGACTCTTTAAATCAGGGCTGAGTAATGTCGGTTTTAGAGGGCCGAAGTAACCACAAATTTTCATTTTAACTGTTTTCTTAATTAGTGACTTGATTGGCTGCTAATTAACTTCATTTCATTGATTTGCTGTTTAAGACTCCGGCCCTTTAAATCGAGATGAGCAACATCGGAGGTCCTGGAGGGCTGTAGTGGCTGCAGGTTTCCATTCTGTTTTCTCAATTAGTGACTAGTTCTTGCTACTAATTAACTTAATTTCATTGATTTGCTATTTAAGACTCAGGCCCTTCAAATCAGGGGTGAGCAACATCGATGGTCCTGGAGGGCCGCAGTGGCTGCAGGTTTTCATTCTAACTATCTTCTTAATTAGTGATTTGATTTGCTACTAATTAACTTCATTTCATTGATTTGCTATTTATGACTCAGGCCCTTTAAATCAGGGGTGAGCAACATCGGTGGTCCTGGAGGGCCGCAGTGGCTGCAGGTTTTTGTTCCAACCCAATTACTTCATGACAAGTCATTCATTGCTGATGACTTTTTTCTGCTTCATTTTAGTTGTCTCGTTTCTTATGATTTTGGACCCTTAATTACATATTTTAGTCTTAAACAGTTGTATTCATTGTTTTAGCTGTTCCTTATTAGCAATAAGTTTTTTTGCTACTAATTAATTTCATTTAATTGCTATTTAAGACTCAAACCCTTTAAACAGATCTTATTTAATGTCACAGCTTGTTTGTGTTTTAACTTTACCATACAGTTCATTCTTAAATCACAGATTTTTTTCCCCTTCTAATGCTATGTGTATCATCCAAGTGATTTGAGGCCTAAACCAGACGGGTTTCAGGTCAGCTCTTACCTTTCTCTTCAGTTTCCTTCTGAATACTTAATTAAACCAAATAGTGAATGATGAGTACACACAGGTGGAAATGGACACAGGCTAGATGGAGAACTACTGGCTCTACTGTCATTTGCATCTTATTGCTAATAAGGAACAGTTAAAACAATGAATACAACTGTTTAAGACTAAAATAAGCAATTAAGGGTCCAAAATCATAAGAAGCAAGACAACTAAAATGAAGCAGAGAAAAGTCACTTGAGCAATAAACACTTCATCAGCAATGAATGACTTGTCATGAAGCAATTGGGTTGGAACAAAAATCTGCAGCCACTGCGGCCCTCCAGGACCACCGATGTTGCTCACCCCGATTTAAAGGGTCTGAGTCTTAAATAGCAAATCAATGAAATGAAGTTAATTAGCAGCAAAACAAGTCACTAATTAAGAAAATAGTTAGAATGAAAACCTGCAGCCACTGTGGCCCTCCAGGACCACCGATGTCGCTCACCCCGATTTAAAGAGTCTGAGTCTTAAATAGCAAATCAACGAAATGAAGTTAATTAGCAGCAAAACAAGTCACTAATTAAGAAAATAGTTAGAATGAAAACCTGAAGCCACTGTGGCCCTCCAGGACCACCGACGTTGCTCACCCCAATTTAAAGAGTCTGAGTCTTAAATAGCAAATCAATGAAATAAAGTTAATTAGCAGCAAAATAAGTCACTAATTAAGAAAATAGTTAGAATGAAAACCTGCAGCCACTGTGGCCCTCCAGGACCACTGATGTTGCTCACCCCAGTTTAAAGGGCCTGAGTCTTAAATAGCAAATCAGTGAAATAAAGTTAATTAGCAGCAAAATAAGTCACTAATTAAGAAAATAGTTAGAATGAAAACCTGCAGCCACTGTGGCCCTCCAGGACCACTGATGTTGCTCACCCCAGTTTAAAGGGCCTGAGTCTTAAATAGCAAATCAATGAAATAAAGTTAATTAGCAGCAAAATAAGTCACTAATTAAGAAAATAGTTAGAATGAAAACCTGAAGCCACTGCAGCCCTCCAGGACCACTGATGTTGCTCACCCCAGTTTAAAGGGCCTGAGTCTTAAATAGCAAATCAGTGAAATGAAGTTAATTAGCAGCAAAAACAAGTTACTAATTAAGAAAATAGAATGAAGCCCTGCAGCCACTGCAGTTCTCCAGGATCAGAGTTGGCCAGCCCTGATTAGACATTTCTAAATCCTGAAATAGCATGGACTCAAAATGTTACATTTCTGTATTTTTTAAGATAATCACAGAAATAATAACTGTAGTTTATGTGTTCGCCTTAGCATCCAGAAATGTAAAATCCAAGTGCTTATTTATGCACTTTTCCATATTTAGCTTGGGTGGATCCAGATTTGAGGAAGCCACCAGAAAAAAAAAAAACGACCCACTAAAGCTGTTATTCTCAAAGTACAGTATTCACTAAGCTATTTCCAAATTACGCTTTCAGTTAAAACAACTTAAATAAGCAGTTCTGTTTATTTAAAGCTATTTTTGAGTTTCATAGTCAACATAAAATGTAATAAACAGAATTGCTTGCATTGAGCAATATATTCGTTATAGTTATTTGAATCCTTCAAAAAAAATGACATGCACTTTTGATGACAGCAAGAAATGTTATATTGTGACATATGTAAAGCAGCCTTTAATAAATGCGAACATTTAGTCAGAAACAACTTTGTTCTTGAATATGATAAACTGAAACGAGCAGCAAGTAACAGCAAAAGACTGACAATACAGTATCACAGTTCTCTTTGTTAAAAGTCATTACAGGAATGCGCCACCCATTTTTTTATGTTACTTCCCTCGTGTGCTTTTCACATGGTGACGCACTTTGAATTGAAGATCTATCCATTCACCGATGGTCATGTGAAGGGGCCTTCTGTTCGTCTAATCACACATGTGTGTCCACCCTCTCATGAGGTATGTAGTACCACCCTAAAGTGACAGGGGGTGCTGTCATTAACCTTGTCACCTGTTTCTGCCTCCACAGTTCAGAGGAAACGCCCACTGAGGGCAATTGACTCCACCCCTTCAAGGAAATTCCTATAAAGCTGCCCATTCCTGGAGTTCACGGCAGAGATGAAGCTCCAGGTGAAAGAACGACCCGCTTACATGAGCAACAATTACTTTAAGAGAAAGGTAACTGCCTACGTTTTCTGTTTGCAGCACCACTGCACGTTATTTTATCTGCTATTTAAAAGAATCAAATGGGGCAACCTGGTTGGTGTCCTGACATTTCTTCCTTGAACTCCGTTATGTTTGATCACAGTAGACTGCTTTCATTTTCCAGAGGTATTTATTTAATCATAATTTTTTTAGCAAAAATGCAGGTCTTTGTTTTGCACATTGTGAAGAAATGACTAGGTGATTTGACATGCGGATTATGTCAAAAACAGATGACTAGTTCCTTGAGTTAAACCGGGAGATGTGTGCGAAAGGAAAAATAAGGGAATACAAAAATAAAATGAAGCAACCGAAACCTAGACGAGAAGCAAAAATCACAGTCAATAATCTGGCAATAAACCCGGCAAGACACCAAAAATTATCACAAGAGAATTTAAAAAGGTATAGAAGGTGTGATTGGCAGATCAGATAAAGCTCAATGCTAAAGGCTGAACTTTTATCCTGTCTGCTGAAATAATTCAAGGTCACGACCCCAGAGACCACGCCCATAGAAACACAGGACAAAACCCTGACAACGGTACACAAAAATGGCTTCCATAACAGGAAAAGGCTCTAAGACCTCAAATATTGGCTCAAATCATGAGAGATTATACAAAGCAAGTAATTAAGATGTTTTCATGGACATTTTTGATATTGCTTTTCAATGATTAAAGTGGACACTACTGTGTTTCTCCAAAAATAAGCCCTAGCATGATTTTTCAGGATGCTCATAATATAAGCCCTACCCCGAAAATAAGCCCTAGTTACGATCCCGCGCAGGTGCTTTTGGATGAGAGATAAATGCCTACCGCTACCGTATGTACACAGATGAACAGGAAATAATACCGGTATTTTAACCCCCCGACAAGATGAGTGCAAAAAGAAAGAGCTATTTTGTCGAGTACAAGAAAGTAATTGCAGAGGAGTCCCAGGGCAAAAATCTTACTGCTTTCTGCAAAGAGAAGAAGTTGGATATCCGAATGCACTACGAGCAGGATACATGGACAAAAGATGCTCATTTAAGGAAAGCTCTGTTGCTAGACATGAGAGATTGGGGCCAATTGTTCTAAAGGAAATAGAGTCGCAAGAAATTCATAATAGAATTCGGGGTTTGGAGAGTTATGATGATGTTCCAGAAGATGATGGCATGACTGTATTTGAATAAATGTAGATTATTCTTCCAGAATACTAGGGGGTTGTGCCCTTGGCTTGCTTCACTCGCCCACCCCCCGGGGCGTGCTGCACACCAGCCACTTCACATCTGTGAAAGGGGGGCTGAACACAAGCTAAGGAGACGTGGTGGGATCAGTCGCTGTCTTACTGCTGTCGTGCTGCGTGTCGATCATTTAAAAGCCTGTGCAGCAGCTGTCCTTTTGTCTCATTGCTTGTCTTGCGGGTCATTAAAGTGTCTCCTAGAAAATCACGTATCGTCTCCTTCCAAGCCTTCCAAGATTTTTTTTTAATAACAGAGAGAAATGTAGATTTTTGTTCTTAGAAAAACAAGACATCCCCTGAAAATAAGCCCTAGTGCGTCTTTTGGAGAAAAAATTAATATAAGACCCTGTTTTTTTTTCGGGGAAAAGCGGTAACTGGATGTACCATCTGTTTTGTCTGAAAACTATTTTGGCGAGCAGGGAGGACCCCTTAAAATTGCAGAGACTATTTCAGAGAGCTGTCCTGCTTGGATGTGGGAAAGCTCAGTGAGAGGAAATTGTGAGGAGAAAACAGATAGAACAGAATGAAGGGTTGGGGTTCTCCAGGGGGATCCTTGTTTAATAAAATTCAATTGCTCATTGCTCGTTGACAATCTGGGTGGGATTGCTTCTGTTAGTAGTCTGGGTCTAACAGTTGTGATCTTTGGAATGAACTTTGATTTCCTGTTGTGTTGTTTCTTTTATGGTCAGGTGACCAGAAGGGGTTGGGCTTATCAAAAGAGTCTTCATCATTCTTCAGCGTACAGTGATCCCTCGCTATATCACGCTTCGACTTTCGTGGCTTCACTCTATCGCGATTTTTTCTCATACACGCTTACGTCACTACGCATGCACTTTCTGAGAACTTTTATCTAAGCCCCACGATGGCTCCTAAATGTGCTGCTTTTTCTAAGCCTTCTGACAATTAAAACTAAGCGCCGGAGGAAGATGCTTACTATCCAGGAGAAGGTGAAACTCTTGGATATGATCAAAGATGGCAATACCCTACAAAATCCTCCTCACGCATATGAAAAGACAGCGCCAGCAACTGCCTATCAAGATGTTCTTCAGCTGTGCACCCAGACACCCACTGCCTACTCCTAGTACTCCTTCAGCGGAAGAAGACAACGACGCACCTGCTGAAGATACTGCACCACCTGAAGACTCTCCTACTGAGGTTGTGCCTTCATAGGTTAGTGGTTATGTGTAAGAACTGTGTGTGTGTGTAATTAAATGTACAGTACAATAATCTACTATATAAAAGCGGTTGGGATTGTCCTTCCGTCCCGTGAGTGCAAAGAATAGCGGTATTCCGCTTATCACAGACTTACTACTTGCGGCTTGCGGTATGAAGCGACGCGATGTGAACAGAGTTCTGGTGCTCCCATGGTTCACTTGCTTTTGTGTGCGATGCACTGGAAAAATAGACAAAATTATGTCTCTGGAAATAATTAATGTTGATGGAGTAAATATCAGGGGAGATGGTGCTTGCTTATTCTCATCTATAGCTAATTTAGTGCATGAAACTCCATCTTTAGCGGTACAGATTTGGGCTGACATTGGACAGGCACTCGAGGGGATAAAAAAACATAGGTTTTCGGGAGATGTTATGAATGGGCACTTTAATGTTCTCATTCCCTACACTTACATGCCTGATGTACACATGGAGCGCACACAAATTGAGGATAAAAGTTGGTGGCCTTAAAACGCGGGTGAGCCTAGTAATAATATATTTGTAACGTCTAATATGTCTTCATGTCTAGAGGGCTCTAATAATGTTAAAAAACGTATCTAGAAGGTCGTAAACAGGTTTTCTATACTCTAACTGCGAAAATATTTGATTTATTTATAAATAAAGAATCCTGCTTCGCGAAAATTCATTTATCACGGTAGAGTCTGGAACGGATTAACCGTGATAAACGAGGGTTCACTGTACTCCATCTCAGGCTAAAAAAGAAAGACAGATTAAGTAGCAATGTCTCCCCTCTACTTGTCCCCCAATTTCACTCAGGAACAGAGCGTCCCACACACCCCCATAGTGAGTATTTATGTGTGAAAAGAACACAAGAGAGACAGGAAGAAGGTCTGGGGATCTATCCCGTATACTTGAGATTTTGTGCACGTCTGTGACTAAAAACAACAATTGAGTAATCTCTAAGGACTGAGTCATAACACGACTAAATAAACAAGAGGAAAGGGTGACTTTATAGTGGATAAGGAGGAAGAGGCGGGTCTTCTGAGCTGAAACCGGAAGTGAGGTCAGGATTAGGAGTAGCTGGGAGATCTCTGGAGGTGGGGCCAGTAGTGACTTCTGTAGAGGTGCCGGAAGTGATGTTAGAAGGATTTCCCTACTGGGATTCTGCAGAGGAAGGAAAAGAGGCATTAGTGCACACTGTCAACCCCCAGTACAGTGCAAACACACTCTTAATCAAGCCTATTGACTGCTTCCCAATAGCATGCATGTGACATATGACAATAGATATTTTTGAATTTCAGGTTGGTAGTGGGCTAAAGTGCTGGTTACACATGCATTAACTGCCATTAATCATAAGGACAGAACAGGGAAGTGCCAATACGGAGCACCAGCGAACACCAGCCCACTTTTTGATATTGTTTGCTATTGTCCAGTGTTGGTCACCATAGGCTCCCTTTCTATCAGTGGCATTGTTATTTCTGCTCACCACAAAACAAGAGATTAAAATTTATTTGATGCCCATCACTACAAACTACATGAGGTAAGTTCATTCATTCATTTTCAAACCCGCTTAATCCTGAACTCTTCTGGAGCCTAAGCCCAGCTAGCATAGGGTGCAAGGCAGGAACAAACCCCGGGCAGGGCACACACACATACCCACCCCAACCACACACTAAGGTCAATTTAGGATTGCCAATTCACCTAACCTGTATGTCTTTGGAGCACCTGGAGGAAACCCATACCAACACAGAGAGAACATGCAAACTCCACACGAGAAGGATCCAGGATACAAACTCTGGTCTCCTTACTGTGAGGCAGCAGTGCTACCATTGCACAACTGTGCCACCCCACATGGGGTAAGTAAAATTAAAAACAAAAAAATGATACATTTTGGGTGAAATATTCATTTAGTATGTCCTAAATAGAAAGTTGCCCATAAACATAAATCCTAATTTAATTTATGATAGAATGTCCATAAAGTAAAAATTAATATCAACATTTGATATGTGTTTGATGAAGTATCCATCCATCATTCCTTTCTGTGTTCCATTTCAGAGTCAAGGGGGACCAGAACCTTTTTCTTGCAGCATTAACCGCACTAACACAGGATGGGGACAATGCAGAATCTGTCATCTCTCAATTTCTGAAACTGCATTTCCTAGTGGGGTTCGCAGTGGCAGCAGGCCAAGTAGGTCAGAGCTGACTTCCCTGTCCATAGTTAGAGATTCCGGCTTTTCCCGGGGAATTCCCAGGTGTTTCCCAGCAGAGCTGAGAGATATAAATATATTCTGGGTCTATAGTGGGGTCTCCGTCTATTGGGATGTACCTGGAGCCGCCCAAACCTCAACTGGTTTCACCCAATCAGGAGGAGCAGTGACTGTACTCTGAGCTTCTCTCCGAAATTGCAGCACTTCTCACCCTCTCACAGATTGTTAGCCCAGCCACCCTGCAAAGAAACTTCATTTCTGCTGCTTGTACTCACAGCTTCATTCTACAGATAAGGACAGGGATATAGATGGACTGGTAAACCGAGAGTTTTGTCTTTACACTCGTCTCCCATTTCACCACCAATCAAATAAACACACACTTCATTGGGACGAGAGCACAAGGGGAAAACCTGTGTAGCCCGGAGAGCCCCATTGTAAGCTGCAAGAACAACCAAAGTAGTTTTAAAATTTATAAACAACACTTCATGTTCAATCACAGTTTTAATGTGGTGAATTAAGTATTAAGTATAACATAATCCTGGTGAAATAACTTTGACTTTAATATAAATAATTAGTGGTGCTCATGAATATATTGGTAGTTGACAGAATTAAGTGAAAGTTTGCTTTAGCGCCTAATGGAGACTGGTTTCTGTAATTTTAATTCGTTAATCAGTATATGAGAAGGGGAATTGAGTATTCGAGGGAAAGGGGGAGCGATGATGTTATTTAATTAGAGAAAAGCTTCATTCTGAGGCCTAAGGAGTTACACCAATATTAACAAAATCATTGCGACCTGCTCTGGGGACAGTGACAGGTGGGGAGTTTGAATGGGGTAGTACACCGTAATGCTGATGTCCAAAGGTGAGCTTCAGGTTTAAGTGAGAAACAGAATGGCAAAAGCTTGCTTGATCTTGATTTACAGTGTGAATAGAGACCATGAAAGCGGGGCCTCATGATCCTTCAGGGTTTTTGGGTTTCAGGCAGGAGGTGTCAGAAAAGTTACCACAGGTATAATTGGCTTGTGTTGGCCAAGCTTTCATAATGACGTCGCTTTTTTGTTCCTTCGATGTCCATTCTTTCTGTCATTGTGAAGCAGAATTCACTAAGCATTAGACTGTTAACCCACTCATGAGGAACATGTGTGAGATAGGTGGTGTTGTCACAATACTAATCCTGTGTAGTACCAGAGGAGCAGACATTTGGTGTATCTTCTTGAATGGGAAGCCAATGGCGCAAAGAAACCATTTACAAGATTATGACTGAATCATAATCTAAGTCATAATCCCACCTGAACATCACAATACCTTAATGCTTGGGTGGGCCAGGGGTTGGCTAGAGAATTTCAACAGGTTTCACTCCCTCCGCCCAAAGAAATCTCACTATGGCGTGTTGTTCAACAATGGTGCAATCCCGCAGCAGAACATCCATGTTCATTTGATCTTGGCTTGAACTGGACTCATGGTAGAACTCTGTGTGTGTGTTCAAACTACCCATAAGACATCATAAACGTGTTGTATTGCATCACCTTCTATCCATTGTAGTTACCATGTAATTTTCAAATTACCTTTATTCTTTGAATTAATTTTACATGTTATATACACTTGTATATATCCATCTTTAATTATCCTTATGTTATGAATACATTTTATTAATTTGGCTTGTTGCTGCAAGTGTGTTTGGGGTTTTTATTGAAAAATTATCTATCACTACGTTGAATCATTATGAAGGGACTTGGACAGCATACAGGCTTGGGCAGATTTGTAGCAGATGAAATTTAATGTAAGTAAATGTGGAGTATTACATGTAGAAAGTAAAAATGTTAAGTCTGAATACACAGTGGGAGGTGTGGACATTATGAGAGGGATTTAACAGTCGTAGTGGACTCAGTGCTGGACAATGCTCGGAAAGCTATTAAGAAGGCTAATGGAACGTTTGATTGTATAGTGCCCTGATGTGTGGAGTACAAGTCCAAGGAAGTTATGCGAAAGCTTTATAACACACTGGTGAGGCCTCATCTGGAGTACTGGGTGCAGTTTTGGTCTCCAGGCTACAAAAAGGACATAACTGCACCAGAAAAAATCCAGTGACTAGGCTGATGCCAGGGCTACAGGGGATGAGATATGAGGTAAAGATTAAAAGAGCTGAGTCCTTTAGGTGAAGTGTAAAGGTCCAAGTCTTTAGAGTCCTGGTGCTTCCTGTCTTTCTATATGGACACTCTCCAGTGACCTGAGACGAAGACTGGACTCCTCTGGTACTGTGTCTCTCCGGAAAATCCTTGGGTACCGCCAGTTTGACTTTGTGTCGAATTAGCGGTTGCTCATGGAGTCCTGAATGAGTGTTATAATATGTTTTGTTATTAAGTTTAATGTCACTGTTCTCTGTGCCCACTGTTATGGACACATTCATACAGTCAGACCAAGTATGGTACACAGGGGCACAGCATCAGCATTTAGAATTGCCGAGCCAAGCACAGGACTAGAGAGCCAAAGACAACTGGAGAATTAAATAGTCAGCCTAAAGACAGACTAGTATATTTCTGTCTTCTGTCAGCACACCATCCTCTTTCCTTGTTGGGAGAATAAGAACTGTATGAAGGCATTGTGCTATTCCTGTATTTTTGAAAGTGGGGTTTGAGTCCTTTCCTGTCCTTGTTTGGATCAAGAGAAGGAACCTGCACATGGAGCAACCAGAATATAAGGATGGACCTACGGCCAACACACTTTGAAGCTGCCGGGCGGAAGATTATGGCTTCTGTCCGGTGAAAATCCTTTCGGCGTGGTGACGAAAGATGGCAGACTGCATAGGTCAAGACACCCACATTGCTTGATAGAGTCTGTCATAAGCTTCCCGTCTGTAATACCGCGTGAACCCGTCAGTAAAAAGCTAAATTATCCTTTAAACTTCTTGTGTAATCTTGTAACCGTCATATTGCATGCTGGGGGGGGGGGGGGGGATAATACCTTTTTTTATTATTTAAATTCAGGTTAATTAAAACGCCACAATTGAAAAGAACACATTTCCAGAGAGCTAATGCCTCTTAAGGAAACAATGAGGCACATTACCTGTACACTGGTACTGTGAGTGCTGTGCAGAGTGGAGGCAGAACCTCTGTATTTTTCCCAGTTGATTCTGGGGTTCATCAGCAGTGTTTTCTACTCCTACTCTATTCAATGGTTGTATGGACTGGGTGTTGGGCAAGTTCGTGGGGTCCAGCGGCTGTGGGGCATCTGTTGGTGAAGAAAGGTTCATGGATTTTGACTTTGCTGACGATGTTGTGATCTTCGTGGAGTCAATGGAGGCTCTGACTAGAGTGCTCAAGAGACTGAGTGAGGAGTCTGAGTGTCTGGGCATGCGAGTGTCCTGGATAAAAACCAAAGAGCCAGGCCTTTAATGACCTCTTGGGCACAGCCATCAGCAGTGTGTCTGTTTGCGGAGAGAGTGTCGACCTCTTCGAGAGGTTTACTTACCTTGTCAGTGACATTCATGTCTCTGGTGACTCTTCCTATGAAGTCAGTAGACAGATTGGGAGAGGATGGGGGGGGGGGTTGGGGGGGGATATGGGTTGGGGGGGGTGGGGTTTGGGGGGGGTCATGAGGTCACTGGAAAGGTATGTGGTGGTCCTGATATCTCAGCAAAAGGACAAAGGTCCAAGTCTTTAGAGTCCTGGTGCTTCCTGTCTTGCTATATGGTTGCAAGACATGGACACTATCCAGTGACCTGAGACTCGACTCCTTTGGTACTGTGTCTCTCTGGAAAATCCTTGGGTACCACTGTTTTGACTTAGTGTTGCTCACAGAGTCCCGAATGAGGCACATTATCTTAATTGTTATGGAGCATCAGTTATGGCACTTCGGCCATGTGGCACGTTTCCCCGAAGGTGATCCAGCTCGTAAGATCCACATTGCTGGGGACCCGAGATGGCTGCACCAGGCCAAGGGGTCGCCCACGTAATACCTGGTTGCAGCAGATACAGGGTCATTTCCGGAGGGTGGGACTGGACCGTGTGTCTGTCTGGGGGGTTGTTAACTGGAATCCCGAGTTGTTTTCGTCATGTAGTGGGTGCGGCAATGGGCTGTACCAGTGCATGCTCCCCAACTTGACTTGACTTGACTTGTCCTTTAGAAGATTAAGAGGAGACATGACTGAAGTGTTTAAAATTGTGAAGGGAATTAGTCCAGTGGATTGGGATGGTGACTTTAAAATGAGTTCATCAAGAACACGGGGACTCCATTGGAAACGTGTTAAGAGGAAATTTCGCACAAACATTAGGAAGTTTTTCTTTACACAGAGAACCACAGACACATGGAATAAGTGACCAAGTAATGTGGTGGACAGTAGGACTTTCAAAACTCAACCTAATTTCTTTTTTGGAAGAATTAAGTGGATAGGACAGGTGGGCTTTGTTGGGCTGAATGGCCTGTTCTCGTCCGGATTGTTCTAACATTCTAATGAACCACAGCAAAGAAAGTGAAAGTTATTTAATGTAGACTTTGTTCATAAATTGAACAGATTTCTTCATATTTCTCGTGTCCTCATTTGGAGGTGAAACACAAATCCCTCACACATCCTATAAGAGCATCAACAATCACAGATGAGTTTGAGCAGCAGAGGAGGATCTCTGCCAAGTTTTAACATAAGCTTCAATGTCAGCCCATTTGGGATACCTTTATTTTTTTTGAAAAAATCAGTCTTCATCAGTGCGGTGTTCCAGTCGTACTGTCGTGTTGAACATTTAGCTTTATTTGGCCGTGTCTGCGTCTCCTACATGTGGATTCAGAAGGTACTGAAACGTCTTCACTTTCTGGACACTTTATCATGTTGTTGATTTCATTTTAAAATGCATGAACTTGTCACTTTTGCCAATAATGACACTACTCTACAGCAGAGTGGCTTTTAAAGGAGCAATTGTTTAAAGCAAAGGCAAACTTCTCGCTAGTCTTGTCAATTTTATGCTGCTTCAATCATCAAATTGTTTTTTCTTTCCCACAACTCCGTGTTATGGGGTTCTTAATGGAGTAAGGAAATGTCAGCTTAAAGGAGTGGATTTGAGAGGTGAAACTTTATTTGCTTTCCCATTTTTGAATTAAGGAACATGTTTTAGTAATAAAAAGCAATTTATAGCCCCTGTTGGTGATCGTTTTTTTAACTTTAATTAAAAGCAGACATTATTAAATGTGGGGCTTCTGTTTTCCCTGTAGGCACTAGTCTCTCATTTCCTTCTGCTAATAATATTTGGGGACACAATTTCCTGTTTGTTGCTACAGTAGATTTTTTTTTTTTTAATTAAAGGGAAGGTTGAAACAGTTTGGCCTGAAAAGCAAAGAATTGTCTTGGACAACATTCTGTCAGATATTAATTTGACTATAGTATGCAGTTGGGCGGACTGTGTGTTTTCCACAATGGGCTGCTCCCTGGTATCTTCTCGGGTCACTTACTGGGAACTGCATTCCTTCCTTCCTCTTTTTGACAGGAAAGCCAAGCCTGAAGTTTGAATCCCACCCTTTAGGTGGGTCACACCATGATCTACTGTACTTTACGACTGTTCTTGCATTTTTAGGATCCGTTTTCAATTTTTTCTCTTCCTTTCCAAATCCGCCTGCATGCCAGCAACTTTTTAACTTGGATCACCTCTAACCCTGTTTTGATATCATTACATTATGCATTTGTCTGTTTTGAGTTGCTGTGTATTACATTCTATTATATGTAGTTATTCACCTAGTCGGTTGGAGTTTGTGTCTTTTGTGTTTTATCCAGGTGCTCTGTTTCTTTCCCCACATTCTAAAGACATGCCTATCTGGTTGATTGATGATGCTAAACTACCCATGTCTCCCTGCGATAGTAGATGTGGGCCATATGATGGACTGCCACCCCATCCAGGGTAGTTTAATGCATTGTGTCCAAAGCTGCCAGGATAGGCTACAGCTCCTACAACCGTGACTTGGATTCAAGTAGGTTTAGGAATGTTATATGTTATACTTGTTATGTCTGCGAGTGAACTGCCAGAGCAAAGTAGTGCAACCAGAAGATAAAAAGGGCAGCCAGCTGTGATTCAAGCCTGGTGTAGTGACACACACACACATATATTTATACAGTAACTAGCCGTGTAAGCCCCTGCTGTAAAAAGCCCAGGCTTCTAGAAACCATGGATCATGGCACTTCAATCGGTCAATCGCATTGGTTGTGCATTAGCGGCTAAGCGAGGTTCTTTTTCCTCAGCGTTTTAGTTTTGCCGACGTGCTCGCCTTCATTGTCTATCAACGGCTAAGTGAGTTTCTCTCTCCTCTGAGGTTTTGTTTTGCCGACGTGCTCGCCACCATTGTCTATCAGTAGCTAATCGAGTTTCTCTCTCCTTGCAGGTTTCGTTTGGCTGATGTGCTTGCCTCACTTGTGTATTAGCAGCTAAGTGAATTTCTCTTTTCTCTGCGGTTTCACTTTGGTGACAGATTCAATTTCTTTCAGCTTCATGCTGTAGCCTTGCACTTCCAGGCCGGAAAGACAGACACACACACTTCCACGTGTAGACGTTTATATAGAAGACAAAAGACAAAGGAGATCATAAAGAGTTGCAGCACTAAATAGCAAACCCCGTATAATTGTTGACAAGATAAACACAAATTCGAAATAATCTTGGGAATGTCTCCTCAGATGCAAGTCCAAATATGAACTCATTCAAGATGGAGGATCTTTTGGTTTTAAGCCCTTCCTGCAGGAAGAGGTGGGTCAAAGCAGACAGACATTGGAAGTGATGTTAGTGGAGGTACAGCCATCAATCTTCCAGACTGCAGAGGGGGAAAGAGAAAAGGCATTAAGGCACAGCGGCAACCCCTGGAGCACTGGGAAATTACAGTCAATAGAGCCCTTAAGCTGTCCCCTATTCGCCCATGTGTGATAATGTGTGTGTGATATATATATATATATATATATATAAAATGTATATGTATTGTGAGGGATGGCCGGCCAAATATTCCGCTCCACACCTCCAGGCCGCCAGATGGAGCCCTCCCAGCAGCATGAAAGTTCTCCGAATTCCAGCAGGGCCTTATGGACATTGTAGTTTTTATAAACAACCCTGCTGGATACCATGGGGACCACCAGGAGCCGCTGTAGGGAGGCTTGCAGAGTGCTACGTGCCCTATAACCCAGAGGTGCGTCCTGATCACATGACCGGAAGGAACGACGTGCTTCCGGGTTGAAGAAAAGGACTTTTAATTTGACCTGGAAGTGATGAGGACTCATGGACTGCAGGGCTGGAACCACTTCCTGGTCAGGGACTATAAAGGACTCTGGGAAACCCCAGACGAGTGAGCTGAGCTGGGAGGAAGGGTGGCTAAGTGTCTGGGACAGGAGGATTGAGTATTGATTATTGTATTGTATGTGTAGTGTGGAGTGGAGGGTGCTTAGTGCACGTAATTATTATAAAATAAATAATTGTACTTTTACCTGGTGTTTGGCGTGGCACCTGAGGGTTCAAGAAGTCGATAGGGGCCTCTACTGCTACAATATATATATATATATATATATATATATATATATATATATATATATACTGTATATATGCTCTATATACACTTTATATATATACTATATATTGTGACAGATAGGGGGTGCTGTCATCCCCTTGAACCCTCGGACAACACGTACTGACACCAGATAAAAGTCCAATAATTATTTATTTCTAATAATAAAGTGCACAAAGCACCCTCCACTCCACAATACTCCAATACTTCAATAATAATTCAATAATCAATGCAATAATAACAAATCCTCCACTCCCAGCAGCTCAGTCACCCTTCCTCACAACTCGGCTCACTGCTGGGATCTCCCACAGTCCTTTTAAAGTGTTTCTGTCCCTCAGTCCATGTGACTTTATAACACTTCCGGGTCAGGTGAAAACTTCTTTTTTTTCTTCAGCCTGGAAGTACGTCAAGTTCCACGATGCCCTGCTGAAATTCAGGGCCCCTCGGGATATACTGCCAGCAATCCCTCACAATATATATATATATATATATATATATATATATATATATATATATATATATATATATATATATATATATATATACACCCTGCCTGGGATTGGTTCCTGCCTTGTGCCCTATGTTGGCTGGGATTGGCTCCAGCAGACTCCCATGACCCTGTGTTCGGATTCAGCGGGTTGAAAAATGGATGGATGGATGGATATATATATATATATATATATATATATATATATATATATATATATATATATATATACAGTATATAAGCTACCACTCAAAGTAAGTCATAGAACAAATAAACAATGGCAATAAACAATTAAAAAATTAGTCAAGGAATCATTAAGTGTACAAAATTTTATTTATATCTTTGATTAATCAAAGTAGCCTTCACATTTTGCTGATATAACAGACACACTGTGGTAACCCTTGTGATTCAGAATGCAAGTCACCAACTCTGCCTCCAGCAAAAGAACCCCAGACCACCACACTTCATCCTCCATGTTTGACAGTTGGTGTCACACACTGAGGAACCTCCCTGCCACCAACTCGACGGCGTTCAAACACCTTGCTTGATGGATCGAAGATTTCAAATTTGGATTCATCAGTCCAGTCTGCAGTCATCTAGATTAAGAGGAGACATGACTGAAGTGATTAAAATTAAGAAGGAAATTAGTGCAGTGGATCGAGACTGTGCCTGTAAAATTAGTTCATCAAGAACACGGGGGCTCAATTGGAAACTTGTTAAGGGTACATTTTGCACAAACATCTAGAAGTTTTTCTTGACAGAGAGAACCACATGGAACAAGTGACCAGGTAGTGTGGTAGATGTTAGAACTTAAGGGACTTTCAAATCTGAACTTGATGTTTTTTAGAAGAATTAAGTGGATAAGACTGGTTAGCTTTGTTGGGCTGAATGGCTTATTCTCGTCTAGATTTTTGTAATGTTCAAATGTTCTAAAAAATCAAAATAGTATTTCATTGCATTTAAATAGCAGTTTTCATGCTACTCAACATAGAGGAGAACCACTTCAACCACCACCAATGTTTAGCGTCCACCAGGATGATGCAACATGAGCCATTATTGCGCCAGTACGTATACCATACATGAGCTGTTAGGTGGTGAAGGGGTGAGAAAGAGATAGCAAATTAGAGACAGGGGGTGATTAGGGGGCCAAATTGAACCACACTATTGGATGGGCAATTTAGACCGGACATCGGGATAAGCCGTACTCTTTTCAAAATATGACATGGATCTTTAATGACCACAGAGAGTCAGGACCTCGTTTCATGTCTCATCCAAAGGACAGCACCATATTGACAGCATCGTGTCCCTGTCACTGCACTTGGGCATTGGGATCCACAAACAGCCTAGAGGTTAAGCGCCACCTGCTGGCCTCACCACAACCTCTTCTTATATAGCTACTCTGTGTTCCCGAAACCAGTCCAATCTGTCTTTATACGCTGCGTGTGCTTTGCTTAACACATCAACAGTTAGGTGGTGAAGGGGTGACAGAGAGAGAGAGATAGCTAATTAGAGTCAGGGGGTCAGAATGACCAGGCAGAGGTGGACAATTTAGCCAGGACATCAGGATACATCCTGCTGTTTATGAAGGATGCCCAGGGATCTTTAATGACCAAAGAGAGTCAGGACCTCTGTTTTACAGCACAGTGTCCCTGTCACTGCACTGGGGCATTGGGATCCACATTCAGACCACCCTCTGGCTTCACCAACACCTCTTCCAGCAGCAACTCAAGCTTTTCCTAGATGGTCTCCCATCCAAGAACTGGCCGGGCCCGATCATGCTTAGCTTGAGGTGGGTGACACTGTACTGAAGATGAGGTGGTATGGCTGATGCCAAAGCCTGACTGCTGAGGATGACACCTCTCTGCTAGAAGAGGCTGGAGTCTTGCAAGGGGACAAGGGGTGATTGATCAATAGCTGGCGTACCCTGTCCTGGCACCTTTTTTCTTGCATAGTGTGATAATGATGTCTTCCTTCTGCTCTTGTGGAACCTGCTCAGTTGTCCAAAACTTCAGAAACAGACTGTGAAGGGTGACACTCACTAGCCTCATTGGGCATTTCAAGTGATCTGGAGGGATACCCTCTGGGATTGCAGCTCGGCCATAATGAAGTTTTTATATCACCCATAGGGGGCTCCATTGATGTAAGGGATGTTATGTTAAGTCATTTATTTAGTCATTTTATTCAGCATGAGGTATGGAAGTACAATGAAAATGTGTGCAAAAGAATGATGGAAATAGAAGTACGGAGGTTAAGAGAGAGCAGGGGAGGTGGAGTGGAGGTGGATGGATAAAGCAAAAGAAGATCTGAAAGAAAAGAGTCTGACTGGGGAGGAGGTGCAGGACGGTTAGTCGAACACATCGATCCCACATACAAGTGGGAAACGATGAGGAAGATTTATTCACTACTGTCACTTCTGTGCGAAAAATATATGTGCAAGCATTTAAAAGGGAGAAATTGAACACTACATTATATCTGACACTTGAGATAAATCACAGTGAAGAACCTTTTGCAATATCGAAGATGTATCTTCAGCGTACACTTTAAGGCCGGCAATGCACTTAAATGGATGTTTTCAGTTATAATTTCAGGCCAAATGACAAGAATTCAAAAAGCAAAGTCCAATAAATGGAACAGCCTATATGTAAATTGTAAAGAACATCACGATGTAATAATCTGACCACAATGAGAGATATACACTAGCAGGAAGATATTATATGTCTGCTTAATTCCTTGGTGCATCGTATCCCTGCCATTCTGTGGAAAATATGAGCTTTGGCCAGGCATCCCGCGCACAGGCATAATTTGTTTTTGCTTTTATACTCATAAAAGTTGTCACTATGTAAGGCAGAAAATATTTGTGCACACCCACCCAGAAAGGTCGCCGCAGTTCACATTGATAAAGGGGCAATAATTTGTAGAAGTCATAAAAGTCACTTGAAAGAAAAAAAAAAACGTGAGAGTGAAAAAGATTGTTTTGATTTTTTTTTTTGTTCGTGACACCAATAAAGTAAGATTTTTTTTGCGTGCTGCTCAAGGTGTGTTACAGAGCAATGCATTGTCACCTGAAATTGAAAATTAAGGCAAATTTGTTCCATTGGAAAGTTAAATTTGGAAAGTTACGTTTACTCAATTAAGGACATATGTGACTACAGGGGGATGTCAACAAATGGGGGTCTTTTTATTATGTATAGATTATTACAGAGTAGCTCCAGCTGAAGGCATTTTAAGCAATGCATTTCCACTAAATAATAGCATAAGAAGTTGTAAGAGCAGCCATATTGTCACGTGTAGTGTCGATCGTCAAAATTTGCCAAAGTGTTTTTCACAGCAAATTTGCTGAGTCCACCAATGACCCCCATTGCAGGGTACACAGCAATGGCAGGTCTATTAAAGCCATCATATTTAGTTCTTTGTTGCGTATCCCTCACATGCAATTACTGCTTGAAGTCTATGATTCACAGACATCACCAGGTGCTGAAGGTCTTCTCTGGTGTTGCTCTGCCAGGCCTCTAATGCAGCCGTCTTCAGCTCCTGCTTGTCCCTTTAAGTTTTCTCTTCAGAATATGGAAGGCCTGCTCAGTTGGATTAAAATCAGGCGACTGGCTTGGCAGTTTAAGAATTTTCCATTTTTTAGCTTTGATAAACTCCTGTGTTGCCTCAGCAGTATTTTTGGATCATTATCTATTGTATGATGAAGCGCCATCCAGTGAGTTTGGAGCGATTGACTGGAACTTGAGTAGATCGGATGTTTCTACACCTCTTTTCTTTTTCCTGAAAATTCGCTAAGTTGCTGGCTTAGACGGATTTTTTTTTCTAGCACCCCATGATGCCTTGCGAGGCCAGTGTGATATCATATAGCAGTAACGGCCAATGTTGGATGGGGACGTCACTATCCGATCTGTGCTCCGTGCTCTATTTTCAACACGCCTGCATTGATCTTTCAGACATTTGTACTGTAAGTGTAGCCCACCTCACACTTTACAGCACTGCCCAATCCGCTTTGCACGTTTACGTCACACTCATGCATGATGGCACTACCTGATTGGTATTCCAGCTGGATTTGCACCCCACGTTTTATTTAAAAAAACTTGGAATATTTCCATTTGAGGGGTACATTATTTTGGTATTTAGCACACATTATTAATCCCCAGGTGTCCTGCCCGGGGTTTGTTTCCTGCCTTGCACCCTGTGTTGGCTGGGATTGGCTCCAGGAGACCCCCGTGACCCTGTAGTTAGGATATAGTAGGTTGGATAATGGATGGATGGATGAATTATACCCAAAGGGGAAATTGTCTTTTTGTGTGCGCCCTATCAGAGTGCAGGGTCAGCCATTATACAGTGTCCCAGGAGCAATTTTAAGGTTATGGGCGTTGCTCAAGGTCCCAATAGAGTAGGATCCCTTCTGGCAGTAATGGGATTTGAACCGTCACCCCTCTAGATATCAGCGCAGATCCTTAGTCACAGAGCCACCACTCAGCCTTAGCTAATTATAATGAGAACATTATGAAAGTCTGTGTTGTTCTGCAGAGATTCTTTGTACATTGTGTCTTCATGGCTTGATTCAGCATGTTATGCTCCACACTATGTAGCGCAGATCAGGTAGTGACAGGGACAGCCCCCCCAAGTATATAATCCCTTGCATCACAGGCTCTGTGGGTGTTAGGCAGTCGTAATGATTTGAGATCAGGAAACACAGAAAGAGATAAAGAAACCATATTACTAACCGAGAATAAACCGGATATGGACGCAGGTACATGGCATGCCCATGGACGCAGGAGATATAGTGCGCAGGCGCCGACAGCTCAACTAACAGAAATACGAAATAAAGCAACGAGCACAGACAATACGGAACCCAAACCGTTCACACTACACAGCATAGTCAAACCCGACATAGTACGGAAGGTGTGTGCGCCTACAACGCGCGTCTAACACACCGCAGGCAGACCCCCGAGATGGTACAGAAGCCCCAGAGATACGGACTCCACAGCATATGTGAATCACATTACAGTAATACAATAATATGAGTACTCACAAACAAAACAAACACAACAGGCTTCGGCGTCCCGCCCCACAATCAAACCAGAGAGAGTACGGCATCCCCAAACGTCCACAAAACACAGCATAGTCAAACTCGAGATAGTACGGAGGGCGCATGCGCCTACAGCGACTACCACATGAAACACACACACGGCACCGGAGGTATAATATTAGCTCAACTAACGTAAATAAGCGCCTACAACGCGTCACGGCTCAACAACAAAGGAGCCCAACTAACGTAAATAAGAAATGAGGCAACGCGCCCATAGGTAACGACACAGCCACACAAAAAAGAGGATTCAGCCCCCCGCCCCAGAGTGAAACGGGAAAAAGTACAGAGTCCACAAAGGTCCACCATACACAGCATAATAGTACGGAAGGCGTGAGTTAGTACGAAAGCTGAATGCGTCTACAACGCGTAATAAGAATAAACGAACGCTCCGTTTTAAACGTACGTCATCCTCACACGTCCAAACTGTAATAAGAATAAATGAACGCTCAGTATTGAACGTGCGTCATCCTCACACGTCCAAACTATACAGGATAAGTGAATCACATTACAGTGATGCATTATTAACAGTACAACCACAGAAACCACTCCGTATTAACAGTAAGTGCAATTATTCATATTACTAACAGTAAACAATGGAGAACTAATGGAGTCACGATCACGGCTCCAAAACTATACAGCTCCACTAACGGAGCTACAAACACGAGCCCGCATGGACAAAAACAACAGACGTCGGCGCCTACAACGTGCGTCTGAAACCGCGGAAGCAAAACTGTCTCGGCTCAAAAACCAAACATCGCGACTAACGGAGCTACAAACATATCTCATACATTCATCAATGTATTTCGGGTTACCCAACACCGGGGGTAGGCGAGCGAAGCGAGCAGGGGGCGGAGCCCCCTTGTTTGGACTATACAGTGCCCTCTACAATGTTTGGGACAAAGGCACATTTTTCCTTGATTTCCCCCTTTGCTCCATTTCAGACAATTCAGACATTATTAAAGTGCACATTGCAGAGTTTCATTTAAGGGGATTTGCATACATTTCAGTCACAGCATGTGGAAATTGACAACTGTTTTTTCTACAAGACCCCCAATTTAAGGACACCATAATGTTTGGTACACAGCAGTGCTTTGTCACATATCCCTCACATGCAATGACTGCTTGATGTTTGTGATACATAGACATCACCAGGTTCTGAGGGTCTTCTCTGTCAAGCCTCTAATGCAGCCATCTTCAGCTCCTGCTTGTTTCAGGGGGCTTGTCTCCTTAAGTTTTCTCTTCAGCATATGGAAGGCCTGCTTGGCAGTTGGATTTCCGTCAGATGACTGGTTTGGCAATTAGAGAATGTTCCATTCTTTAGTTTTGATAAACTCCTGTGTTGCCTTAGCCTTATGTTTGGGGTCATTATCTTGTTGCAGGATGAAGCGCCGTCTACTGAGTTTGGATGCATTTACTGGGACTTGAGCAGATCTGATGTTTCTCTACACCTCAGAATTCATTGTGCCACTGACATCAGCAGTTCCATCATCAATGAAGTGAAATGTGCCAAGACCTGTGGCAGCCATACATGTCCAAGCCAGAACACCCCCAGCACCACCATGTTTAACAGATGAGGTGGTCTGCTTTGGATCTCGGGCAGTACCTTCTCATCTCCACACTTTGCTATTGCCATCACTCTGATGAGGTTCATCTTTGTCTCTTCTGTCCACAAGACCTTTTTCCCAGAATTCTGTGGGCTCTTTGAAGTCCTTTTTCACAAACTGTAAAGTGCCATCCTGTTTTTGTGGTCTGCATCTTGCAGTGTGGCCTCTGTACAGAGTAGAGTGAAATTAGTTGTTCCTCTTTGGCACAATCATAAAAAATAATTATATAAATTATTCAGACTGCAATGTACTAAACAGATCACACAAATCAGCGCATCTGATATAATTTTTACTTCCATTTCTGTTCAGTGACACTCTGAGCATCTGAAACCTTATAAAAATCATAGAGGAAAACTCCATTAAGGTCTCAGAAGAGTACACAGTTGCAGTAGCATGCAAATGTTTGGGCCCCCTTTGCTTAAAATGTCAGTTACTGTGAACAATTAAGTGAGCAGAAGATGAACTGACCAACAAAAGGCATAAAGTTAAAGATGACGCATTTTTTTTCAGCATTTTACATAAGATTAGTGTATTGTTTTTGTTTTGTACAATTGTACAGTGAAAAAAGGGAAAGGAGCTCCATGCAAACATGTGGACACCCCAAGATATCTGAGGGTCTCAGGTAACTTTTCCCAAGGTGGTCTCAAACCTTCATTATCTCATTAGGACTCTGGCTTCTTCACAGTCATCATTAGGAAACCCCAGGTGATGCAAATGTCAAAGCTGCATAAATTCTCAAACTCCTCAAACCTTCTCGCAACAATCAGTAGCCATGGGCTCCTCTAAGCAGTTGCCTGGCACTCTGTAAAATAAAAGAATTGATACTCACAAACCGGGAGAAGGCGACGAGAAGATAGCAAAGTGTTATCAGGGAGCTGTTTCCTCAGTTTGTAATGTTATTAAGAAATGGTAGTTAACAGGAATGGTGGAAGTCAAGTTGAGGTCTAGAAGACCAAGAAAACTTTCTGAAAGAACTGCTCATTGGATTGCTGGTAAAGCAAATAAAAAACAGTGACCTTCAGGAATATATAACAGACCCTGGAGTGGTGGTGCTCTGCTCTACTGTTGTGTGACACCTGAACAAATAGGACCTTCATGGTAGAGTCATCAGAAGAAGACCTTTCCTACATCCTGGCCACAAAAGTCAGTGCCTAAGGTTTGCAAATGAACGTCTTAACAAGTGGGCAGCACGGTGGCGCAGTGGGTAGTGCTGCTGCCTCGCAGTTGGGAGACCTGGGGACATGGGTTCGCTTCCCGGGTCCTCCCTGCATGGAGTTTGCATATTCTCCCCGTGTCTGCGTGGGTTTCCTCCAGACACTCTGGTTTCCTCCCACAATCCAAACAAATGCAGGTTAGGTGGATTGGCGATTCTAAATTGGCCCTGGTGTGTGGGTGTGTTTGTGTGTGTCCTGTGGTGGGTTGGCACCCTGCCCGGGATTGGATGGATGGATGGATGGACATCTTAACAAGTTATTGCATTTTAGAAACAAGTCCTGTGGACTGATGAAGTCAAAATAGAACTGTTTGGCCACAAAGGTATGTTTGGAGAACAAAGGGTGCCACATCTCCAAAGATTAAGCATGGTGGTGGACTCATCAGTCTGTGGGCTTGTGTTGCAGCCAGTGGCACAGAGAACATGTCAATGGCAGAGGGAAGAATGGATTCAAATAAATTCCAGCAAATTCTGGAGGCAAACATCACACCATCTGTAAAAAAGTTAAAAAGAGCATGGGGTCCTAAAACAAGATAATGTTTTAAAACACATCACAAAATATACAATGGAATACCTCAAGACATGCAAGCTGACGGTTTTGCCACAGCCTTCACAGACCACGACATCATTGGAACTCTGTGGAGATATCTGGAAAAAGCAGTTCATGCAAGACGGCCCAAGAATCATAGAAGCCTTTTGCAAAGACAAATGGGTGAAAATATTAAAGAAAGAATTGTAAGAATCTTAGCTGGCTACAAAAAGCTGTGAGACTTGCCAAAGGGGGTCTTACTAAGTACTGACCTCACTGGGGGCCCAAACTTTTGCTTCAGGCCTTTTTCACATTTTTAGTATTTTGTACCTGTGAATGATAGAAATAAAAATATCATCTTGCTTAAAATATGAAAGAAATGTGTCATCTTTAACTTTATGCACTTTGGTGGTCAGTTCATCTTCTGCTCACTTAACTATTCACACTAACAGACATTTTAAGCAAGGGGGCCCAAACTTTTGCATGCCACTGTAAAGTGTCCACACATCATTTTCAAGATTCCTACTTAAATCAATGAAATGTCATTTGTGCCAAAATGAAATAATAATAGTAATAGTAAAACATTTTACTTAAAAGTGCCTTTCAAAGTACTCATGGACATTGTATTTTAATTCAAAATATTAAGACATAATTAAACAGTCTAATATACATACTTCTTGTTCTTCTTCTTTCAGCTGCTCTTGTTAGGGTTTGCCACAGAGGATCACCTTCTTCCATATCTTTCTGTCCTCTGTATCTTGCTCTGTCACACCCATCACCTGCATGTCAACTCTCACCAAATCCATAAACCTTCTCTTAGGCCTTCCTCTTTTCCTCTTCCCTGCCAGCTCTATCCTTAACATCCTTCTCCCAATATACCCAGCATCTCTCCTCTGCACATGTCCAAACTAACGCAATCTCGCCTCTCTGACTTTGTCTCCCAACCGTCCATCCTGAGCTGACCCTCTAATGTCCTCATTTCTAATCCTGTCCATCCTCATCACATTCAGTGCATATCTTAGCATCTTTAACTCTGCCACCTCCAGCTCTGTCTCCTGTGCCACCGTCTCCAGCCCATATAACATAGCTGGTCTCACTATCGTCCTGTAGACCTTCCCTTTCACTCTTGCTGATACTCGTCTGTCACAAATCACTCCTGACAGTCTTCTCCACCCATTCCATCCTGCCTGCACTCTCTTCTTCATTTCTCTTCCACAATCCTCATTACTCTGTACTGTTGATCTCAAGTATTTAAACTTATCCACCTTCGCCAACGCTACTCCTTGCATCCTCACCATTCCACTGACCTCCCTCTCATTTACACACATGTATTCTGTCTTGTTCCTACGGATCTTCATTCCACTCCTCTCTAGAGCAGATCTCCTCCTCTCCAGGGTCTCCTCAACCTGCTCCCCACTATCACTAGAGATCACAATGTCATCAGCAAACATCACAGTCCACGAGGACTCCTATCTAATCTCGTCTGTCAACCTGTCCATCACCATTACAAATAAGAAAGAGCTCAGAGCCGATCCCTGATGTAATCCCACCTCCACCTTGAATGCAACTCTAACTTACATGCATAGTTAACAAAATAAATAAAAAGAAATATTTGAAAGATACGTTTAAAGTTTAGATTTCAAAACAGAAAGTGAGGTGCAAGTGCGAAACTCCAAAGGCAGGGCATTCCATAGCCGTGGGCCTGACACACTAAAAGCTCTGTCACCTGGAGTGCACAATCTGCACTACATAGAGGAGCGAAGTGAGCATGATGGGACAAATGGCATCACTACAATAAAACAGATAAGGTGGGGACGGACCATGACAACGTGGTGAGACACAGATAAGGACCATGAAGGCCCTTAAAAACAAAGAGAAGTTTACTTCGGATACAAAAAAGGACAGATGGCCAATGAAGCGTAGGAGTAATATGACCCCACGGTCTTAAATGTATAACAACCGTTGCCCCTGAATTTTGGACATACTGACATATAATAAATAAAGTGGCAATGATTAAATAATCAAAAAAATCAGACATAAATGATATATATAAATGAGTCAAAACATTGTGAAAAAAACACATAAATAAATAAGTCACCTAATTATTATGATATATAATGTCATCATTTTATTATGGTTCAATAATGCGCTTACCTTACATTTAGTTATTACTGGTTTTATTTTTAAAGACAATTTTTATTTAACAATGGAACTTTTCCAGGCTATGAATTCCCAAATGGCTGAAAGTTTGACAGCTTTTGAAATGAGCCAGAATGAGATGTTAGAGTTGGTTTCGGTCTTGTGCCCACTGCTATGGGGACCGACCTTGCTCTTCATATCTTGTTATTATTGGTGCTGCTCCTCACCCACTGTACATTTTTTATTTGTACTTGTCATTTTTCCCTGCTTCTTAACTATCATTTTATTTATGTTTAACTTTAAACTTTGATTTTTTTTCCCCTGATCACTTCCCCTGTTTCTTTAATTCTGTGCTTTCTGAGTCAATTATTGAAGTGCAGTCACCGGAGGGTCCTAGATAAAACATACAATACAATCCAATTTATTTTTGTATAGCCCAAAATCACACAAGAAGTGCTGCAATGGGCTTTAACAGGCCCTATCTCTTGATAGTCCCCCAGCCTTGACTCTCTAAGAGGACAAGGAAAAACTCCAAAAAAACCCTTGTAGGAGAAAAAATGGAAGAAACCTTAAGAAAGGCAGTTCAACGAGAGACCCCTTTCCAGGTAGGTTGGGCATGCAGTGGGTGTCAAAAGGAAGGGGGTCAATACAATACAATACACAGAACACAAGTAATCCTCAATACAGTATAAAAATAAAAATTTTACAAATACGGAGCAGAATTTAACAGTAGATGGTATCACATAATATAATTTGGATTTGTTTAGAGTCCCGGAGACCATGAAGCTGCCTCCCCCATTTGGCCATTCCATGGCTGAGACAGCGCTGGGCCAGCCAATCCGATGAAAGGACCCCTCTACCCCACGATTCATGCGATCCTCCATCAGGGATGACTTTACCTTAGGCAGGCAAAACAACTTGGCAGGTGGGCCGTGGCACCAAGTGCCACATTTGAGTACAGAGAATAAAAACAGAATAGACGAGGGTTAGTATCCAATTATAACTATCATGTTACTTATGTTTTAGTGTTAATGACTAACAACAGAGATGCAGTCTGTACAGTTAATCAGCAGCTCTAGTCAGGGTGTACTAAACTGAAGTCGTGAGTCTTCAGCCGGGATTTAAAAGCTGAGACCGAAGGGGCATCTCTTATAGTAGCAGGCAGACCATTCCACAGTTTAGGAGCCCTGTAACTAAAAGCTTGACCTCCCACTGTTATTTTATTAATCCTTGGAATCATAAGTAGACCAGCATCTTGAGATCTGCGTTTCTTGTTTTAATTCATGATAAGTTCAGACAAGTAAGACGGACCTTGGCCATTTAATGATTTATATGTTAAAAGGAGGATTTTGAAATCTGCCCTAAACTTAACCAGGAAAAACATCTGCCTACCCATAACAAGTTGTGATATTGCCACATCAAAAGAGCAAAAAGAGCAAGCTCCCAAAATACACAAAGGCCGGACCTGAACTTCATTGGGTTTAAGTCCAGAGGCAAGTCTAACCTCAAATTCAAAAGGCTGGCTTTCTGGCAGAATGGGATTTTGGGCTTTTAAAGTTCAGCAATACTCAAAATGCTCACAAATGTCATTCAGGTGAGAGGATAACCAAAAACCTCTGGGCTTCTACACAAAAATAAAACGATGTTCCTTATTTTTCCATAACTGTAGAAAACAAAATATTTGATTGTATCATCAGATCATCTGTGACCTAAGCCTAACACTTTCTAGTTAAAATTCTTGCTGCTGTACTTTTGGACTAATTGCAGCTGACTTGTATTTTATTTATTTATTTTTTTTGTAATAATGAGTGCATTGCAATAATCTAGATCAGTGTTTATCAAACAGTGAGTCACGACCCACCTCTGGGCAGCATGCCGTTGCTGTTGGGTTGCAAATTGCTCCTGCTTATAATGGAATAGTGGGTGTCATGGTTGCTATTCTGACGATTGCATTCAATTCCCCTTCCGCTCTAACAACTGTACTCAACTAACCAAGGGGGACCCTGCACCTCTTACTTGTTGCCAAAGACACTTACAGGAGGAAAAAGTGAGTTGGGACACCAAACAGGTAGAGAAACACTGACCTAGATGACTGTTTCCCAACCACCGGTCTGTAGAATATTTTTGCTGGTCCTCCAAAATTAATGAAAAATTAAATTATATTCTGTTTGACCACTCGAAACTCCAACCCCACCAACCTCTGATCGAATCATAAAAAAAACTGGACACTTAAAGCTCAAAGAAATATTTACATTAAATCAAGGCACTCGAAACTCCAAGTTGGAATCTGCTCTCTGCATATAATATTATTTAACCTGGATGCTAAAAAGTCCAAACAGTACAACTTCCCACACCTGCCTCCAATCATAAGCAGACCAGCATCTTGAGATCTGCATTCCTGGTTTGTAATTCATGATAAGTTCAGACAAGTAAGCCGGACCTTGGCCATTTAATGCTTTATATTTTAAAAGGAGGATTTTGAAATCTGCACCTCTTACTTGTTGCCAAAGACACTTACAGGAGGAAAAGGTGAGTTGGGACACCAAACAGGTGGAGAAACACTGACCTAGATGACTGTTTCCCAACCACCGGTCCGTAGAATAAAAAAACTGGACACTTAAAGCTCAAAGAAATATTTACGTTAAATCAAGGCATTCGAAACTCCAAGTTCGAATCTGCTCTCCGACATAAGTCTGAAAAGTCCAAACAGTACAACTTCCCACACCGGCCTCCAATCTAACGTTAGTAAATCTACACACTCAAAACTTCAGGGGGACCCCATACTCCGATGTTATGTTAGTAAATCTGGTCGGTAGAATCGTCGCTCTATTTCAAAATCAGACTGAAAAAGACAGTTCTCGCATTTATGTATTTTCAATTCGGGCACTGGCTGGATAAATTATGATATAGTCAGGGCCATCTTAATGTCTGGGCACTGGCTGTCGGTTCTAGTAACAATGTTTCTGATGCCTATGTATGTTCCTTCTTTTGTTGTCAAAACAGGGGCCCCAGCACACTACGTTGACCGGGGGATTATGATGCTGTTAAGACGGCCCTGGATACAGTGTAGGTGAGGGGTGTCCAACTACGATGCTGGAGGGCTGCAGTGGCTGCTGGTTTTCATTCCAACCCTTTTCTTAATCGGTGACCAGTTTTCACTGCTAATTAATAGCTCTGTTTTTAAGGATTCAGTCCTCTGAATTGATTCCTTTCTTCATTAAATGACAGCCAAACAGAAATGAGACGTGAAACAAGCCAACAGATGAGCAGCTAAACTAGAACGTCAAACTCTATCCAGTTTTAATGAGAAGCTGATTCTTGTTGTTAATTTAATGCCATTTAATTCTGTCAAAGTTTGTCGCTGCTCTCATTCTGCCACAGCAAACATTTCCAGAACTGCAGATTTTCTGTTTTTTTTCTAAGAACATCATCAAAATGTTTTGGTGATCAGAGCAGACCAACATTACTGAGACCTTCTCCTTTCCTTATTTTCAGATATTGTGTGATGGACGCGAGGTTAGTTGGTTGCGTGTTGGCTCATTTTGTGTTTCATTGTTTCTCAAGTTCAAGTACTTTATTGTCATTTTGTGACACAATTAAATTACTTATATGACAACCCCTAAGGTGTGTTTAAAGAATAGAATAGAAATAACAATTTAAAACCAGAATTCAAGTCAAAAAAAGGAGAAAATAGAACAGTCATACAAAATATGTTGTATACAGTGTTAAGTGATCAAGTAACCAGAACAAATTATTATTGCCCAATGTACAGCAGCATAAATTGTTATTGCACCTATTAATGAAGGGCGTATTGCATATTATATATTGTACAGTCATGGCCAAACGTTTTGAGAATGACCCAAGTGTCGGTTTTCATAAAGCAGCGTTTCTCAACCTTTAAGTATTTGCGACCTGAGTTTTCATAACAGTTTTAATTGCGCCCCCCTAACTTTTTTTTGAAACCCTAATAAAATTTATTCCTATATTTTTTGCTGCCGATACATTTCTATAAGTTTAAAATTTCCCTATGAATAGCCAAATTACGCCACATATGGCAACATTCGCGCCCCCTTTTTTGTTACAGTTTGAGAACCGTTGTCATAAAGTTTGCTGCTTCAGTGTTTTTAGAGCTTTTTGTCAGATGTTTCTATGGTATACTAAAATAGAACTAAAAACACTTTATGCGCAGAGTAAATATTTGCAGTGTTGGCCCTTCTTTCTTTTTCAAGACCTCTGCAATTCACCCTGGCTGGCTGTCAAACAACTTCTGGGCCAAATCCTGACTGATGGCAGCCCATTCTTGCATAATCAATGCTTGGCATTGGTCAGAATTAGTGGAGTTTTGTTTGAAGTTTGACCACAAGTTCTCTATGGGATTAAGGTCTGGGGAGTTTCCTGGTCATGGACCCCAAAATTTCGATGTTTTGTTCCCCGAGCCACTTAGTTCTCACGTTTGTCTTATGGCCTGATGCTCCATCATGGTGGCAAAGGCATTGTGGGTCACAAAAGTGTTCTTGGATAGTTGGGAGAAGTTGCTCTCGAAGGATGTTTTGGTCCCATTCTTTATTCCTGGTTGTGATCTTAGGCAAAATTGTGAGTGAGTCCACTGCCTTGGCTGAGAAGCAACCCCACACATGAATGGTCTCAGGATACTTTACTGTTGGCATTACACAGGACTGATGGTTGCACTCACATTTTCTTTTTTCCGGATGCCCCAAACAATCTTAAAGGGGATTCATCAGAGAAAATGACTTTCCCCCAGAAGTCCTCAGCAGTCCAATCCCAGAATATCAGTCTGTCAGTCTGTCCCTGATGTTATTCTTGGCTTCTTTGCTGCCCTTCTTGACACCCACTAGGCCATCCTCCAAACGTCTTTGCCTCACTCACACCAGCCTGTTGCCATTCCTGAGCAAGCTTTGTCCTGGTGGTTCCTGCAGCTAAATCACCTTTAGGAGACGCTCCTGGCACTTTCTGGACTTTCTTGGGGGCCCTAACACCTTCTTCACAATAATTGAACCTCTCTATTCGAACTCAATCATCATGACAGAGTTATCTCCAGCCTTGTCCTCATTGACACTCTCACCTTTGTGAGGACCACTGAAATGATGTCAGCAGGTCCTTTGGTGGCAGGGCTGACATGCAGTGCAAATGAGTTTTTTGGGATGAAGTTCATTTTCATGGCAAAGAGGGACTTGGCAATTAATTGCAATTCATCTGATCACTCTTCAGAACGTTCAGAAGTAGATGCAAATAGCCATCATAAAAACTGAGGCAGCAAACTTTGTTAAAATTAATATTTGTGTCATTCTCAAAACTTTATTATATGAGTATATTGCACATTATCAATATACTGTAGCTTATTGAATATATTCAATTAAAAATAATCTCAGAATGAGGAGATTCAGAGTTCTAAAAGTTTATGGCAGATGGGGAAAAGCTATTTTTTGGTCTGTGCGTATGCAGATTGATCTAAACTATCTATCTGATGGGTGGAGCTCAAACAAAGAATTTCCAGGATGATTATTATCTTTAATAATGTTTTTGGCCCCTCTTTATACAAGAGTTTGAGTGATGACAGTGCCGACGATGACCTCTGTTTTTACGGCCCACTGCAGAGTTTCTTTAGTGGCCTTGGTGCAGCTGTTGTACTAGGCCATCATGCAGTTAGTCAAGATGATCTCTTTGTTGTGTGGCTCCTAATTAAGGAAAACAGAAACAATCGAGAGGTCTGAGTCAAGTCAATTAAAATTAAGGCAAAAGACGATAATTAGCAGCAAATACTGACCACTAATTAATAAAATAGAATGAAAACCTGTAGCCACTGAGGTCCTCCAGGACTGGAGTTGGACACCTTTGGTGTAGGTAGCTTTTTTTAAAAATATTTTCCACCTCTCTGGTCCGCAAAGATTTCACAGTCCTCTGATGGTGCACAAGTGACAATAGTTGAAAACCACTGATCTAGATGGCCAAAGACAAAAGTATGTATTAACACTTCAGCATCCTGCAGTGATATAAAAGATTGAACTCAATGTTTCTTAAGTGAAAGAATGCAGTCTTAGTAATCCGCTTAATGTGCAATTTGAATCTAAAAATGACGACGAGATTCTTAACTTTTAGCTTGATTTGTAAAGTCAGATGGCCTGGTTTACTTTTAAGGTCCTCGCATTTTTATTTGCTGCCAATAATTATAATTTTTGGTTTTCGATCGTTAAGTTTTGTCCTACCAGGTTGCAGAATTGATTTGATGTGATTGGCAGCACTCCCCAGATGAAGACGTTTCCAACCAAGGCGAAACCACATGGACAAGTACATACATACAGAAGAAGGTAGTTGAAGCTATAATCCAGGGGTGCTCAATCATAGTCCTGGAGCGCCGCAGTGGCTGCAGGTTTTTGTTCAAACCCGGTTGCTTAATTAGAAAGCAATTCTTGCCAATAATTGAATTTCATGGCTTGTTAGTGCTTTAACTCTGCTATGTCAGGTCATTCTAATATCCTAGATTTTCTTCCCCTTTCTAAGGATATCATCCAAATAATCTGAAGGCTAAAATGGAGGAGTAATTCTCAGTCCTTCACTTTGTTCTCTTCACTTTCCTTCCAAATATTTAATAAAACCCAATAGTACACGATAAATACACACAGAGGTGTAAATGATAACAAGCTAAATTAGGAAATGCTGGTCTCTGTTGTCTTATTGCTAATTAGGAGCAATTAAAAACCAAGAATACAGCTGTTTAAGACAAAAATAAGTAACAAGGGTAACAAAATCTTAACAAGCGAGTCAACTGAAGTAAAGCAGAAGTGTTACTTGAGCAATAAGTGCTTCTTATTAAGCAATTGGGTTGGAGAAAAAACCTACAGCCACTGAGGCCCTCCAGGGCCATGATTGAGGTCCCCTGCTATAATCCAACAGTGTGTGTGATGTGTAGAGACAATTACAGACTGTTGATCAAGCATCTTTTTGGATCCTTTTCATAGAGTCCACTTAATCACTCTTCTTCCCAGCAACCCCTGCACTCTCTGAATTTGGCCAATACCGTAATATTGTCAGGAGTTGTAGGCAATTTTAAGGAGCACTGCTGCAAGAGTCATTTGGGTTTTACACTGTAAAGTGAATCATTAAAAGGTCCCCCCGAGTTTGACTTGGGAATAACCGTTTTTACATACCAAGTCATGGTCAGGGTTAACACCAAGGACATTAAAAATGGGAATGAAATTATAGTTGTACACATGGCAACTCAACAGAAACTATAATTATGATACATTATTTGTAACATTTTCAGGAAGAGGCCAGTTCAGCGGGGTCTGAACTGTATTTTAGTCCAAGATGCCTACACTTTTAAAACATGAGAAAAAGAATGAAGAAAAGAAGATCAGACAAGCAAAAATGATTATAAGAATCAATGAACAGTTGGAGAGAAGAGACTGGCATCCAATTACTTGTGTCGACCTTAAAAGAATTAATATTTTATTTCAAATCTTTAGAATTCAAGACATATTTCTGTTTTCCCCCCTTGCTGTAAAAAACCAAATGATTCTGTTTGGAGGTACTCATTTGATGATATATCTGCATCACGTGATAGTAAATATAACACGTATGATCTTTGTGCCTTCTAAAGTCACAACAACTGTTTCTGTTTATTTTAATAGGACTTGATTAAAGTTTGCCATTGTGATGGAAAATATTAGTAGAAGTGATTATCCACTCTTGGTATGTCTGGTGTTTATTTATGGAGGAAAGCTCACAGATTATTTCAGTAATATTTGTTGTTGTATAACATCTGTGCAGATTCTAACTTTTCCTAGAAATGGTATTCAGTTCAAAACAATAGCCGAATTCTGTTTAAAACCCAAACACCACAAGATATCCTTACATTGCATGCGCTATCCTTGTTTACAATAAAACTGAAGGTCCTGTATACAAATATATTAAAATAATTCTGCTTACACTTAAAAATAAGCAAAATGCCAGTATAAAAAATGACTTTTCGCATTCAAATGATCAGGGTCGGTTTAGAACAAAAGCGTACAAAGACTCCATAGCTAGGATTTCGCATTCCCTTTCTTCCGGCTTGTCAACACAGAATTAGTTTCATTAACCCACCTAAAAGGAGCAGTGGGCCCGTATGCCGCCATGTGACATGACTGGAAAGGTCAGCAATTTATCTACTGATGTGATCATTAATTCACGTCTCTCTATAAAACCGCAATTATGCAGGAAGCTCAGGGGAAAAGATCCACTGCAGGTTAACAAGTGAGCAAAAGGGACAATTTAATAAAAGCGCTTTTGAAATCAAAACATGTATAGGCTGCCAGAAAAGAGAAATGAAAGGGACATACATGTATTATATGACACCAGAAAGGTACATTTTAATTCAATATGGAACAGTTAAACACTGATAATGAAGCCTTGATACTGTGTCCAAAAGAATATGGCAGTGATAAGATAACAGTGAAAAAAATACATATTCGGATCAATTTTATTTCTAAAAAATCCTTAATGTGGCATGAATGGTTTGCGTGATCAATGATCTCCTGAGGAATGACGCCAAGATTCGTGTACCTCTGGTAGAGCAACCCCATGGCTGCAAAATCAGAATTGAGGACCTGACTAAGACTGGCACAGTCACCCCTTCGTCCCACCAAGAGCCTGTCCAAAGTGGTGGAACTTCCTGCCATCCCTCATCATCCTGCTCACGTCTTCCCACATGGAGTTCTGACAGAAACTGAAGATAGAGGTGTGATTGAGGATCATGAACCCTCACTGCCACCATTATCAACAACTCCTTCGATGAGGCTCTTCCTTCCATACATCTTCCTCATCCCTTTTCCTTTTATCAAATTCCTATGGTGATAGGCAACCAACATAAACAACTACCATTAGGTGATGGTGTCTGTCCTTAGTATGGAACCTGCAAGTATGGCGACGTTAGCATGATAGACTTCAGAGGCAAGTGCCCAGTCCATGTCCTGCCGGTGTGGCTACGCAGCCCCTTTTTCAAGAATGGCACTGCCTACCCCGTCAGGGAGGGGACAATAAAAGGCATCTGAAACAAAATTTGTCCCATCTCTACTTGGCCAGGCAACTGCACCTAGTGAGTCAGCCTGCTACATGAGATCAAAAAACTTCAAGATCGGTCATCCTCACTTTTTGGAATTTCTGCACAATATATGTTGTGGAAGTTTGGGGGCGCTGTTGCCCCATGAAATCCAACAGACAGATTAACATAAAAGCACCAAGCAGATTTTGAATCTTCTTTTCAGCAATAGTGCCTTCAAAGCACCACATCCACCAAATACAATATACAGTCATATGAAAATGTTTGGGAACCCCTCTCAGGCTGCATAATAATTGACTCTCCTTTCAACAAAAAAGATAACAGTGGTATGTCTTTCATTTCCTAGGAACATCTGAGTACTGCGGTGTTTTCCGAACAAAGATTTTTAGTGACGCAGTATTTAGTTGTATGAAATTAAATCAAATGTGAAAAACTGGCTGTGCACAAATTTGGGTCCCCTTGTAATTTTGCTGATTTGAATGCCTGTCACTGCTCAGTGCTGATTACAACGAGCTTACTGGATGAGCTCGTTGAGCCTTCATAGACAGGTGTGTCCCATCCTGAGATATAAAGGTATTTAAGGTGGTCAATTACAAGTTGTGCTTCCTTCCCTTTGACTCTCCTCTGAAGAGTGACAGCATGGGATCCTCAAAGCAACTCTCCAAAGATCTGAAAACAAAGATTGTTCAGTCTCCTGGTTTAGGGGAAGGCTACAAAAAGCCATCTCAGAGGTTTAAACTGTCAGTTTCAACTGTAAGGAATGTAATCAGGAAATGGAAGGCCACAGGCACAGTTACTGTTAAACCCAGCAGGTCTGGCAGGCTAAGACAAATCCAGGAACGGCATATGTGCAGGATTGTGAGAATGGTTGCAGACAACCCACAGATCACCTCCAAAGACCTGCAGGAACAACTTGCAGCAGAAGGTGTACCTGTTCATCGTTCTACAATTCAACGCAATTTGCACAAAGAACATCTGTATGGCAGGGTGATGAGAAAGAAGCCCTTTCTGCACTCACGTCACAAACAGAGTCGTTTGTTGTATTCAAATGCTCATTTAGACAAGCCAGATTCATTTTGGAACAAAGTGCTTTGGACTGATGAGACAAAAATGGAGTTATTTGGTCAGAACAAAAAGCGCTTTGCATGGCGGAAGAAGAACAATCAAAGGCTATAGGAGGATAGCGTCTAGACAAGGCATGTCAAACACGCGGCCCCTGGGCTGCATGCGGCCCGCAACAGAAATCTGTGTGGCCTGCATGACAGATCCTAGTTAGCACTAAACTTGTACGAAATGATTACTATCATTTGTGACTAAATCATTCTGCATCTTCGGCATTACTTATTGACTTTTCTTATTGCCTTCTGACAAAAGTGCATTTTCCCATGGCATTACGGTACTGGAAACATCATCTGCTAGTATAGCCACGAGCCTTGTCCAAAATTAATGAGCCGCGACGTCGCAACTGAAGTGCTAGGCTGCAGCAGCCTGGCAGCATGGGCGGCCTTAGGCATGTGTAAACTCTGCACCTGCACAGTGCTGCCACACCAATTTATATTGAATATAAAAAAGAAAGAGAAAATAACAACACAGCTGATGGCAATGTGGCCAAAAAACATTGTGTTTCTTGTTAATTAGTACGCTGTATTTACTAATGTCGCTTGAGTCGGAGCAGTAAGCTATATGTAGTATTATAACGTTCTGCCGTAATGAGAGTATCATGGGCCGCCTCTTGGTTTTCAAGTTACGGACACTTGCGTATAGAAGCGTGTCATGAGCACAAAGCAGCTATGCAGTGTCTGCAATGAATGTGGCCATCCGCCGTGCATAAGATACCATATTGACATTGGCGGGCGAAGGGGACACCGATTCTTTCTCTGTCCTGGGCCACCACGAGCCTAGAGCTGCTCCTGGCAGGCTACACTACTGGCTGGGCTGCTGAGACTGGCCACTGGGCAGAACTGACCATCACGAGTAGTAATAGCTCGCATATTTTCACGTTTTTTTGCTCTAGTTTTATGTAATTTTGTGCTAGTATTGTAACGAACAGTTAGTGCACACTACAGCTGAAGATCTGAAGTGGACATGAGAAGTTGGTGAGTTATTAACAAATTTTTGTGATTTTGAGTTTGTAAAATTAGTGTAGGTCAGGGGTTTTTTTGCATATCGGCTTATTTTACAATATACACTTTGAAGTAAACTTAGTAAAGTAAAATTTGATTTTTGGAGGATTTGTTTTCCAACTTGAATTACTGAGCAATGAATTCAGTGAGCGTTTTCATAATTTCAGTTCACACGAACAGGACTTTGCGCTGTTTACGTCACATTGAGAATGTGCCTGAGAATATCCAAATGGAATTGATTGAACTGCAGGCATTTCTGAATTCTGAAGGCAAAATACAATGAAGTTGCTGTGCCAGGCTTGTATGCTTACCTGCCACCCTCGTATGTGCAGATCCGTAAGTTGGCATCGAGAGTACTGTCTATGTTCGGAAGCACTTACCTTTATGAGCAATTGTTTTTGTTATTGAAAGTTACCAAAACCCCACATCGCTCAAGACTTACAGTCGAGCACCTTTCATCCCTCATAAAAGTTGCAGCTGCACAAGCTTTCAAGCCTGATATTGACAAACTGGTTACTAACAAGAGATGCCAAGTGTCGGGACAAAAGAAATAAATCTCACACTGTAAGACTCCTATATAAGCAATGAATATAATATAATGAATATAATAATATAAGGACATAGCTAAGAGGCTAAGACTCTAATTGTACGCTGTTGTACGGAGATTGTATGGAAATAAAATGCTTTTCTTTAAACTTTAAGTGTTACATTTTTTAAAGTTTTCAGTATTGGAAAGAAAGCTACAGTAACTTTGTATAATAGTATAATAGTATTTATTACAGTGCGGCCCGCTGACGCACGTATGGCGGTCGAAGTGGCCCACCAATGGTAGTGAGTTTGACATGCCTGGTCTAGAGGCTGTTATATTTGCAAAAGGTGCCCAAATTTATGCACTTGTCTAATTTTGTTATGATGCATATTGCATATTTTCTGTTATTCCAATAAACTTAATGTCACTGCTGAAAAACTACTGTTTCCATAAGGCATGTCATCTATTAAAAGGAAGTTTCTACTTTGAAAGCTCAGCCAATGAGAAACAAAAATCGAAAGAATTAAGAGGGGTTCCCAAACTTTTTCACATGACTGTACAATAATACAATAAATACTACAATTCTCTCTTCCCAACAGCTCCGTCACACTCCCTCCCAACTCCGGCTCCCTTGCTGGGTCTCCACTAGTCCTTTACATAGACCTTGACCCAGAAGTGCTTCTGTCCTTCCATCCATGTGATTCATCAGCACTTCTGGGTCAGATGGAGACTTGTATTTTTCTTCAGCCCGGAAGTACTTCTGTCCTTTCATCCCCATGACTTGGGAGTACTCATGGGCTATATGGGAAATAAAAATCCCCGTGTCTCCCTACAACATCACCGGGCGGCACCCACGATACCCAGCCGGGCTGTGAAGCCAAACTCCATCTCCCATAGTGCCCTATGGGCATCCGGGGCACCGCTAAGCTGCAGGGAAATCACGATCTAGCGTCCTGGGTGTGTGGGCCAGGTTGAGCTGCCGGCCGTCCAACACAATGTATATTTCAAATAAATTAAAGTAATACCCAAGGAACTCAGTTGTCCTAGCATTTGATTTTAATTTCAGTTTTACAGATGATATTCCCAAAGACACCATAATAAAGCTTTTGCCTTGGCTTTCTTGGTCATCTCTCATCCATGACGTTGAGGTATCATCAGTAAAACAATGATAAGTGACATCATGTTTTTTAAATATGGTCCTCAATGCTTCATATTAGGTTTAGTTTAATGAAGCAGTTTGTGAAAGTCCTATCAAATGATGGATCCTGTTTAATGGATTTTAACTTTCTGGGTTTATCTGAGGCTAAACTGAAAAATGGCTTTTTTTACTGGACCTGATATTCAAAAACTGATTTTTAATGCAGAATCTGAAGGTGCAATTTACTACCAAGAAGAAGAGGCTTGGTTATCATTTAAAGAAGTAATTTCTAGGTTTTTAGGCAACAATAAAGATAGAAATTATAAAGAAATTGTGAAAAATGAATAAAAGTGAAAAAACAAATTTAGTTCCAAAATAATCCCTAAAATTCACTTTTCAGATTTGCTTTTGGTAATTTTCCCTGAAAATTTTGAAGTGATGAGTGAAGAGCAGGGTGAAAGATTCTAGGGACGTGAGAAGAAGGTACCGGGGACGTTGGGATGACAGTCTGATGGACAGACAACTGCTGAAAGATTCATGGGAACACATCAGAAAAAGTAATCTCCAAATACTGTAAAAAAAGGAACTAGCAAGTTACAAAAACTAGAGAAGTTACATGTAAGTCAACGAATTTGGATTGTTGATTTCTTTACATATACGAGGGACGTTCAAAAAGTTTCTGCACTTTTATATTTCTGTTGGAAACGGTGAAGGCAGGAGGGAGGAGTAGTGATTGGTCGTGTCTGAGAGGGTCATTTGACTAGTTCTGTCTGGCAGATCCGGCTGCCCTTGCAGTTTAGTATAAGAGTTGTCACCCTGTGGAGAAGATGGCTGTGAAACTTAGAAAATAATTCAAAGAGGAATGATGGGAATCTACGAGTTCTCTCTCGTAGAGTCGTCTATGAGTGGATTGAAATGTTTGAAAAAGGCCGTACTAGTGTGACGGATGCAGAGTGCTCCGGATGTCCAGTTACAGACACGATGATGTGAAAGCAGCGGTGCATCAGTGGCTACGCGCTCAACCAAAAACATTTTTTGCTGACGGCAATAAAAAGTTGGTATGACACTGGGAAATTTGCATCGCAAAGGAAGGTGACTATGTAGAAAAGTGATGTCATTTGTTTTTGAAATTCTTAATAGAGTTAAAAAGAAGTGCGAAAACTTTTTGAACGTCCCTGATATGTTTAAAAAAATTAGAAATAAATGTTTTAATTTTATATTGAATTGGAACAATATTGTTTACATTGTTGTTACATTTTAATTAAGTTTCTTTTCAATTTTGTACTCTATTGGACATGATGGAAATCGTTCCAAGGACACGGATTCCTGATTGTGACTCCTGAGTGTTCTGTCATCATGCAACAGTTTGTTTGCCTTGGGAACGTTGACATCCATAACCGTGGTGGATGGCCTCCCCAAATGCACGTCATAGTCCATTCGCATGTTGGCAAACTTAAACTGCTTCCTCCACCGAAATACAGCAGCACAACTAAGCGTTTCATCACTGTAACATCACAACATTTCATTAATGCTCTTCCCAAGATTAACACAGTATTCAATAACAAACCTCTTCTGTATTCTCACTTCTTCATCCGCCATGATGACGCGTACAAGGCGCTTCAGCTCGCTGTGACAGAACGCTGAAGAATATGGAGGTCCAACTTCAGCAGTGGTTCTCAATCTGTGGGGCGGGCCCACCTAGGGGGGCGCGAAGTAACAAAAAGGGTGGTGCGAAAATGTGAAAAAAAGAAAACAAGAATCAAAAATATGAAAAACACATCTATTGAAACCAAAACAAATTAACTTAAACTACATTCTGATACTAGAAAAATAAATATAGAGTTAGATAAATGTCGATAAAAGTTAAGTAAGTATAATAAAATATGCATCTATGATATATCATTAATTAAAAAAGAACAAATTGGTATTAGTGGGCTCCTTTCAAAAAAACATTGGGGGGGCGCGATTAAAACTGTTATGAAAACTCGGGTCGCAAATACTTAATGGTTGAGAAACACTGAACTACAGGTTCACACACGTCGATATACTTATATGTCGTTCACAGAGACCTACAGAGCAGTCCCATGTCTACGTCTGTGAAAGAGAAACAGGGACAGACTCATTATTTTTCAATCAGCCCTTCTATATCCTCGAAGCACTCACAAGATGTAGAAAAGAAAAAAGGGGGAACAAGTTACACTGGAAGGCCAAATGGACGTCATAAAGATGAAAAAAAAAAAAAGTATATTGTCATCTAATTCATTAATTTCACACAATTACAAAATAATCAGAACGGGAGCTCACGTTCCACGGACCCCTCTCAAGCCAGACTAAGCAGGACTGGGGAGGTTCTATTCAATAAGGGCGCGCACAAAAAGGCGACCTTCAAAAGGGCGACCTTAACTGGGCGCGGAGAATAAAAGCGCACATAAATAAAAGCGATCTTCAAAAGGGCGACCTCAATTGAGCGCCGAATAAAGGCGCGCGTAAATAAAGGCGAGCTTCAAAAGGACGACCTCAATTGAGCGCCGAATAAATGCGCGCGCAAATAAAGGAGCGCTTCAAAAGGATGACCTTCGGAGCTAATTAAATTAATTGTCCTTGATTATGCTAATAGACCACATCTCGAATATCTATGTGGCATTGCACATAATCTACAGCTTCAAGTGTAACTTGCTTTCACCTTTTTATACATTCAGTCATTGCCTTAATCTAATTTTCTGTAATTTTGAAAACAACAAAATATAGAGAGCTTTAGAAATAGTTCGTTAGAAGTTCATGCATTAATTAATTGGATGTTTTAATATTCTTGCTTTCACCTTTTTATACGTTCAATCATTGCCTTTATCTAATAAATTTTCTGTAATTTTGTTGCGTTTGCCTTTATTCGCTGCGCCCAATTGACGTCACCCTTTGAAGCACTCCTTTATTTATGCGTGCAGTTATTTGGCGCTCAATTGAGGTCGCCCTTTTGAAGATCGCTTTTATTTATGTGCGCTTTTATTCGCCGCGCCCAATTGAGGTCGCCCTTTTGAAGGTCGCCTTTATGTGCGCGCCCTTATTGACGGATACCACTGGGGAGAGGCGCAAAGCCTGGGGCAAAGGTCAATAATATATATCCCGTATATAAAAAACATCTTCTTCTTTCAGGCTGCTCCCATTCGGAGTTGCCACAGCAGATCATCCAAAATTGAACATACTGAATAAAAATTATTTAAAACTATTATTATTATTAAATAAATTATGTATTTAGTGGGAATTTATAAAGTTAAATAAATTCCCATTACACTGGCAGGTTAATCAATGTTACTTTCATGATATTCCATCTAAGCTACACATTCCGTTTTAAATTGTAAACTGCTTCATGTATTCTTGTGAATCCAAACATTAAAATCTTCCTATGGCTAATTTTTTATGCCATATACTGTACAGTATCCTCCATAATGTGTTGGATAAAGACACTGTACATTTTCTTCGATTTGCCCCTCTGCTCCACAGTTTAAAATTACAAATCAATCAATTCATATGTGATTAAAGTGCACATTGCAGACTTTCATTTAAGGGGGATTTGCATACATTTTGGTCAAACAACATGTTTTCTACACAGTTCCCACCATTTCAGGGCACACAGCAATGTTAGGTCTATTAAAGCCATCATATTTAGGACTACTTTGTCGCATATCCCAGCATGCAATGACTGCTTGAAGTCTGCGATTCACAGGCATCACCAGGTGCTGAGGGTCTTCTCTGGTGATGCTCTGCCAAGCCTCTAATGTAGCCATCTTCAGCTCCTTCTCGTTTTGGTGGCTTCTCCACTTACATTTTCTCTTCAGCATATGGAAGGCCTGTTCAGATGGATTGAAATCGGGTGAATGGCTTGGCCATTCAAGTATTCTCCATTTTGTATCTTTGATAAACTCCTGTGTTGCCTCAGCAGTCTCTTTGGGTCATTATCTTGTTGTAGGATGAAGTGCCGACCAATGAGTTTAGAGGAGTTGACTGGAACTTGAGCAGATCAGATGTTTCTCTGCACCTCAGAATTCATTGTGCCACTGCTATCAGCAGTTCCATCATCAATGCTGAGAGGTGTTCCAGGACCTGTGGCAGCCATACATGCCCAAGCCATTAAACCCCCAGCACCACCATGTGTAACAGATGAGGAGGTTTGCTTTGGATCTCAGGCAGTTCCTTTTCATCTCCACACTTTGCTCTTGCTATCACTCTGATGAGGTTCATCTTTGTCTTGTCCATCCACAAGACCATCCATCCCTCCATCCATTATCCAACCCGCTATATCCTAACCACAAGGTCACGGGGGTCTGCTAGAGCCAATCCCAGCCAACACAGGGCACAAGGCAGGAAACAGACACTGGGCAGGGCGCCAGCCCACCGCAGGGTGCGCACACACACACACACACACCAAGCATGCACTAAGGGCAATTTAGAATCGCCAATGCACCTAATCTGCATGTCTTTGGACTGTGGGAGGAAACCGGAGTACCTGGAGGAAACCCACTCAGACACGGGAAGAACAATCCAGAAGACCTTTTCCCAGAATTCTGCAGGCTCTTTGAAGTCCTTTTTCACAAACAGTAATCTGACCGTCCTGGTTTTGTGGTTAACTAGTAGTGGTCTGCATCCTGCAGTGTGACCTCTGTATTTCTGTTCATGAAGTCTCTGCTGATATTCATCTCTGACATGTCCACATTGGCCCCCTGAAGACTGTTTCTGATCTGTCGGACGGGCGTTTGGGGCTTTTTCTTTACCATAGTGAGGATTCTTCTTTCAACAGTGGTGGTCTTCTTTGGCCTATCAGTCCCCTTGTGATTACTGAGCTCATCAGTACATTCTTTCTTCTTCATGATATTCCAGACAGTTGATTTTGGTCATCCTAATGTTTTTCTGATGTCTCTAATGGTGTTATTCTTGTTTTTCAGCCTCATAAAGGCTTCTTTGCCTTTCCTTGTCACCGCTCTTGTTCTCATGTTGAACAATGGCAGCTACTGACTCAGAAGCAAGCCGAGGTATCTTATGAAGCCATGAAACACACCTGAGGAATCACAAACACCTGTGATGCCAATTGTCACAAACATTATGGTGCCCCAAAATGGGGGGGACCGTGTAGAAACTGTGTTACCTGACTGAAATGTTTGCAAATCCCCTTAAGTGAAAGTCTACAATGTGCACTTTAATCACAATGTCTCAGGTATTTAATTTGGAATTTTGGACTTTGGGCCAGAGGGGCAAATCAAGGAAAAATGTGTCTTTGTCCCAAACATTATGGTGGGCACTGTACACTAATATAGTATATTACTCTACTACTACTCCATATGCCTTAAAAGAATGAATTTAATATTTTGTATTATCTGTGTTGTGAAGGTTCAGTTTCCATTACAGGACTGCATTTATGTGAAATGTTTGATTGTTTTTGATTGTTCCCAACTGTTGAAACCACATGGCCATCATTTCTGGACTTGTAATCATAAAATTATCATCCTCAGGAGGTGTGAAAGTCAGAGAGTATCAGACAAACAATATGTCAACTTTGCACATTAACTGACCAGTCCTGGCACAGAACCCGGGTCCTTCTCTGAGAATCTGGACCGCAACCAAGTTGCTACCATTTTTCCAAATTTCATTCTAAAATATATTGAATGGACTCCTTTTTTCATTTTTAAAGTGCATTCATTCAAAGCTGAAATGAGTTATTCCTCCAAAGAATTCCCTCAGTCTTAACCAGATGCTACATTTTTAAAGCATGCAGTGAAATGATTTGGACTACATTATAACTACACCTCATCTTAAATAAATAAATTAAAACAGTGTCAACCGAAATTACGAGAATGATTTAACGCAGCACAATCGCAGCTTTCTTTTAATATGTCCCATCAGAAAAGCTGTGTTCTTTACAGTTATAGCAGTTATCTTACAGACATCTGCTCGGCACAAGACAAACTAATTACTACATTTTATTTAATTACATTCTTTACTGAAACATCTCCACTAGAGACCTCCGCTCTCCTCCGGGGGAAGATTTGTCATTTTTATGAGAGGTGATTGTGAACTTTTGAGCTGGAACAATCTAGCAACTGAAAATCCCAGTAAAATAAATTCAGGAGGCTGAGATAATAACCTGACATAACGTGTGCGATGCATTTCATGAGATAACAACCCGATGTGGAGAGCAGAAGCTACTGGGATGAGGGCTGATGTCCTGTACGCGTGTCGGGGGCCGCCTTGATCTCTACTCAACGGAGAGAGTGCTATGCACCAAAAGACTGCTTTAAGTCGTTATTGATTAGATGGTCACAAAGATGATGCTGAAGTTTGAATAAGAACTGTAGAAAACTGAAGGGCTTTGGGTGCAGCCTCTTTCGGCTTAGAAATAATGAAAAGGATTAAATAATATTTTTTGACACAGTTCACTCTGACTCCTTGAGGGAAAAACTACTGAAAGAAGGAATGAGAAATTAAAGTCAATTCTATTTTCCTTTCAAGAAAAAAAAAAGCCATACATGTGTCACCTCGGACATCCAGGAGGATGCTTGAAGGAATCGGGCAGCTGAAATTGTCACCGTTTCGAGGAAAAAAATAAAAATGTCATTCTTGGAGTGAATTGCAATGAGTGATGACGTTACAAACAATTAACTAAAGGAGAACGAAAAAAAATAAACAGCAAAAGAAAGAAAGAAAGAAAGAAAGAAAGAAAGAAAGAAAGAAAGAAAGAAAGAAAGAAAGAAAGAAAGAAAGAAAGAAAGAAAGATTATTGATTTAGTACGAATAAATAAATAAATTAAAACAGTGTCAACCAAAATTACGAGATTGATTTAACGCAGCACAATCACAGCTTTGAAACTCCTTGAGGGTACAAAGAAGATTAACAATAGCAGAGTGCTAAGAAGCAACTTCATTTCCTTTTGATAATTTTTTTGGAAAATGAAGTTACTTTTATAAGTGTGAATTATCTTATTGTTTGGTGTAGTTATTGTACCAATCTGTTTTTTTTTTGTTTTACCATTATATGTGTAACTGGTTGACAGACCACACAGCCAAGCAGTATTCGGACAGGATCAGCAAGACAAGAGGGGTTGCCGTCGCTAAAGGTATTGCCTCTTTTCTAATCCGCAGCACCGGGAAGACGTCCAAAGAGGGCAACTGACCCCATCCCTTTCAGTTGCGGCTCCATAAAAGTTGGATGTCCTCAGAAAGGAGGCATCTTATTTGGACCTGAACTGGCCACAAGACACAGCTCTGCCAAAACAGACCTGCTCTACCGAGCATCACTATTAATACACATCAACATAAGAGCGACTTAGGTGTTTTTGTGCTTGTGTTCTTAGTGATTAACAGCACCAGATTAAAAGGGTGCACCCAGGCTGGCACTCCAACAATTCCATTCCCCCCTCCACATTATGTTCTCTTTAGAGCCAGCTAATTGTTTCAGAAGACCAAGCCCGGCGTTGTTAACCAGTTTTTAAGTGAGTGTTTTACAATTAGAAGGACTGTAGTGATAGATAGATAGATAGATAGATAGATAGATAGATAGATAGATAGATAGATAGATAGATAGATAGATAGATAGATAGATAGATAGATAGATAGATAGATAGATAGATAGATAGATAGATAGATAGATAGATAGATAGATAGATAGATAGATACTTGCATATTAGTTGATCTCGCAGATAAGTCGAGTGTATTGTTTAAGCCGAAAATTACAAAATTTGTTATGACCCGCGTATAAGTCGACGGTAAAACTTGACAGCTATCAGAGATAGAGGGCTACAATCAGCTGTTAATGGCGACAAAACTCACTGTCATGTCACAGGCATTCCCTCTGTGCTTGGAGAAATGCTAGACTCGTTGACTCGGCAACTAATCCTTGCGTGTGCATGAGTTGCTAAATGTAAACAAATTTAAACAAAGGCAAGATGGCGTCGATATGTCACAAGGGAGCGAAGCGAGTGCAGAAAAGAAAACACTCGGCAGACGATGTTTTGAGTCGGACTCTGATTTTTCAGAATCGGATTTTATTGACAGTGATCAGGAATCGAGCAAGAGAGTGAGAAGACGGCATCAGCTGATTGGACACTAGCCGATGCCGCGCCAGCTAATCCGCTGCCAGCTGAACGCATTCGTGCAGCCGATGCACCTACAGCAAGGTTCGCGTGGGAGGAATACCCAGACATTGATCCGTGGGAGCCGAACTGGCTACCGGACTTCACAAGACAGCATGGCTTGCTGTTGGACACGACAGATCACCCGCTGCTGGACTACTTCAGGCTGCTCTCTCCTGATGCTGCTTTTCAGCTACTGTCAGACGAGACAAACAGGTAGGCAGAGAAATTTTTTTCGCATTGATAGCGTGCGTTGCCTTGGTTCTTTTGATTCCAAATCTGGTTGCACGTGGCAGCTAATGGTATGTTTGTTATCCAAAACCTGCAAAAGCTAATGCTCAAATTCAAGTATTTCACAGTTTAAAGAATTATTTAATGAAATTAGAAAAAAACTTGCTAATTAGCAATAGTATTGCTGGCTTATAATTATTTCAAAGACCATGGGAAACGGCAGATAACCGGTGACTTAACACCGTGAAGCATTGAGTGTACAATGTCATTACCCAAATTCTATGGACAATTGTGTTGCCCCGCGGATAAGTCGATTCTGTTTTTTTGAATGAATTTTAAGGCATAAATTTTTCGACTTATACGCGAGTATCTATGGTACATAGCTAGCTAGCTAGCTAGCTAGCTAGCTAGCTAGATAGATAGATAGATAGATAGATAGATAGATAGATAGATAGATAGATAGATAGATAGATAGATAGATAGATAGATAGATAGATAGATAGATAGATAGATAGATAGATAGATAGATAGATAGATAGATAGATAGATAGATAGATAGATAGATAGATAGATAGATAGATAGATAGATAGATACTTTACTAATCCCCAAGGGGAAATTCACATACTCCAGCAGCAGCATACTGATAAAAAACAATATTAATTAAAGAGTGATAAAAACACAGTGCAAGTTATATAGTGCAAGGTGGAGAGTGTGAGGCAGGCATAACAGTCAATAACATTGTATAATGTTACTGTTTAAAAGGTGGAATTGAAGAGTCACATAGTGTGAGGGAGGGACGATCTCCTCAGTCTGTCAGTTGAGCAGGACAGTGACAGCAGTCTAGGGTATTGTACCGTGTTAGCCATTATGTAATGTAGTGCATTACATCTTGCCTGAAGAGGGGGCCTGAGTTGCCTCGAAAGCTTGCATATTGTAATCTTTTTAGTTATCCAATAAAAGGTGTCATTTTCTTTGACTTCTTACTACAATTAGAAGGACTGAAAGAAATCTTTTCAGTATATCTGGAACAAAACCCAAACCACAGCAGCGAGTGAAGCTCAGATTAATTGGGATCCAGTCCAAATCAGCGTATTTTCACTCCAAATGGCTCGAACTGGAATCAGTTTGTTCAGAGCCGGATTAAGACCATTAGAGTCCCTAAGCACTTAAAAGATTTTGGTGCTCATTTTTCGGTATTGGTCAATACTAGTAACGTGAAATTAGCCCTAAAAAGACATGATCTCTACAAAGGCGTGGTAAAGTCCTACTGTAACTAAACACTGACTGGTCACATTTTCTAAATATGTTCTAACTAGCTGTGTGTGGTCTTCAGGACAAAAAACAACTCAAAGACTCCAAAGCAGTTTTACTATATTCGTGAACCAGGAGAGGCATCAGCTGACTCTTAAGAATGGCCCAATGTAGAGGACGTGGACCCACCTGTGCTTAATGTCCCACTAGCTTTTGTACAAAGACATTGGGGATACCATATCTTAGCCGTATCGCTAGCATCCACTCTTCTCTCACTACTGGTACTGTTCCTTCATCTTTTAAAACTGCTGCAATAACCCCAATACTGAAAAAACCTGGTGCTGATCCGACTAATTTCTGTCATTTTTGTCCTATTTCTAATCTACCCTTCATTTCCAAAATTCTTGAAAAAATAGTGGCTATTCCACTTCATTCTCATTTATCTCAAAATAATCTGTATGAAAGGTTCCAGTCTATTTTTCGTCCCCTCCAAAGTACAGAAACGGCACTTATAAAAATTACTAATGACCTCCTTATGGCAGCTGATTCTGGTTTAATTCCTATTCTCATCCTCCTTGATCTGAGTGCAGCCTTTGACACTATTTGTCACACCACTCTTCTCAATAGATTATCTTCGATTGGCATTGCCCACACTCCACTAGATTGGTTCAGATCCTACCTCTCAGGCCGCACTCAATATGTTCACCTTAACCCCAACCCCATGTATTATCTTTTGTAAATATAACATTAGCTTCCACTGTTACGCTGATGACACCCAGCTCTACCCCCACTAGCAATCCTACTTTTTCCTTCCAACCCACAGTCGCTTATTGACTGCATAGCAGAAATCAAATCCTGGTTTTCTTCAAATTTTCTTAAATTAAATAGTGACAAAACTGAGGTTCTCCTCATTGGTACAAAATCAACATTATACAAAACTGATCATTTTTCATTTGTTATTCCTCTGTCTCCCCTTCCCCACAGGTTAAGAGTCTGGATGTCATCCTTGACAGTACTTTATCCTTTCAGTCCCACATCAATAACATCTCCCGGTCTCCATATTTCCACTTGTGTAACGTTAATCGTATTCGGCCCTCCCTCACTCCCCACACCACTGCTATCCTTGTTCATAGCCTTGTCACTTGTCGTCTGGATTATTGCAATTCCCTTTTCTTTGGTCTTTCTCGCAAATCTCTTTATAAGCTTCAACTGGTCCAGAATTCAGCTGCCCGCATCATTACTAGAACCCCCTCTATTCACCATATCACTCCCGTTTTGCAGCAGCTTCATTGGCTTTCAGTTCTGTTCCGAATTCAATTCAAAATTCTCCTACTAACTTTTAAGGCTCTCCACAACCTTGCCCCTCCTTATCTGTCTGACCTCCTCCATGTTGCCATTCCTTCCCATACCCTTAGATCCTCTTCCTTCATCCACTTGACTGTCCCCTTCGTCCGTCTTACCACTATGGGGAGCAGAGCATTCAGTTGCTCTGTTCCCCAGCTTTGGAACTCACTACCAACTGAGCTTAGAAATATTGAATCATTTTCACTTTTCAAATCTAAACTCATTTGTTTAAGACGGCTTTGTCTCTTTGATTACAATTGCTCTGTCTGATTTTAACTTTTGTATTTTGCTTTTGTTTAAAATCTGTGTTTTGTCTATTGTTTGGTGTCCTTGAGTGTTTAGAAAGGTGCATACAAATAAATAAAATTTATTATTATTATTATTATTATTTATATGAGTCCTATTAATCTTTTTCTTAAGAAAATACCTCCAGATAGACAATATTTTTAGTGAAAACTTCAAGCCTTGCCCTCAGTTGCTGAGGTGTTGTTGAGCCACAATGTTTGCTTCACTTCGACGTTGTATCTCTTCATCTGTGTCAGTAGCACGATGTCGTTGTTGCATGGCGGCGTTTGCTGCACACAGGTCTCTCGTAGTGAGAAGTGAGGTTCATGCAAGTGCTGAAAAAATGTAAAAGTGCATGCATGCGCCATCTAGTGGTTGTGGTTGAGTGTGAGCAGAGCGGACTGCTCCATACACACATAGATCTTTTGTTTATATCTCTCTAGTTGAAAAGAAACTGCCTGCATGTTAAATGAGCACATCCTGACATTTTTACTAGAACATTTTTCTTCAGAAAATGAGATCATATATAACATCTAACTTAGTGTTTGTGTTTAATAACCATTTACATATAAGAAGTCCTATTTCGTTTACTTAGGACTCTTAATGTGTTTTCATAGTTTCGGACTTTATATAATACTTAAAGTGTGTTTCTGGAGTATACCACTTATTTAAAGCTTATAGCGCTTTGCCCTTTCCAGATGATAACTCTAAATGTCATCATGCTTTTGGTGGTGTATTTGAGTCAGATAGCAGGTCAACCCTAAACCGCCCTTGGACCCCTTCCTGCGATATTAATAGAGTAATAAATATAATCTACCTAACACCAACAAAATGACAGTGAGAAACAGACAAGGTGGAAATAACTATTAAATTAATCTTATAAAGTTACACAAACATAGATGGCAGCAACCGGATCCGTAAATGCACTCCTCTGCCCACACACACACCAACATACGTAAATAACATGGAAGAAAAAACAAAAAAACCCTTCAACGCAGACAACCCACAGTGTCCAAGCAGTGCAGACACTTCTGATAATGGTAGTCCTTTCTTCTTTTTCTTTTTCTCAACCTCTCCAAAGCGCGCTATCCGAGACGAGCAAAGATTTATTTCAGCTCACCCAAGTTACTCCCTCATGAGTGTCCCATCCGCTTCTGTCCCAGAGCGTGACGAGCGGTGAAGTCTTTAAGGTGGCCAACTCCAAAAGTAGGAATGGACTCAGATCCTTGAGTGAGGCGATCTTCTCTCTGGCCATCAACAGACTATGTTTGCTGTTCGACAGAATTTTTCCTTTTCGGCCTTTTTCAATTGTACATTAGTGTCCTCTTTCTGTGGCAACTGAACAGCCCCGCGTTTCCCCCCAGTGAAGTTACGGCAACAAATGAAACCCTGCAAAGGGTCCTCCTTACCGCCATCTGCCTCAATGTGCCTGTTTTATTTTTCGCCCACCACCTCATTATAGGGGCTTAGGCAGCAACAGGGATTACACGGAGGATGGCAGAGAGACAAAAGATAAACCAAACAATCGATTATGTGCCAGTGCTACAAGCTGATTGGTAAATTGGTGAAAATTAAAATATATTCAAATGTGTATGTAAATTAACCTAGCTGATAAAAGGAAGCCTTCTGTTAGATTTCTTTAGTCTTCCATGCTGCATTAAAAGAGAGCAGGTGGGACTCCACCTTATAGGTGTAACTGAAAGGCATCCAGGTTAAGAGTTCATATGCAGCGATGGCCCAAGACTTTCCTCTATTTACAACAAATGTTATTTTTTTCTTTTTTAAATGCAAGTTTTACGATTTAATTGCCATTTTTTACTTTAGAATGACACATCAAGCCAACCATTTTATCGTTATCCAGAAACTGAGCAGCTGCACTCACAACCTGGCAGTTATTAAAGATAATCAGAAAGCAATTTATATGTAAAGATGAATATCAAGGCGAATACGTGAATAAGTTATTAGTCATTATGGTCTCATTTATCCTTGAAAGCTAACCAAAGGCATTCAAGACCAAACATTCCTTTAAGACGATAATATTTTCTTTCTCAACGTGGGAACTGGACACATTCCAGAATTACAAATCTAGTAACTGTTTTCGAATATTTTCTTTCACCATTGTCCATGACCTTTTATTCTTAATTAAATTCACTATGAAATACCCCCAGTTTTAATACTGTTGATACCATTGTTTGCCTTTCTTTGTTATTTTAGTTTGTTATGTTATGTAGGCCAGCGAATGTAAGCCAACCCTCACAGGACAGTCAGCATAGTAATTACAGAGTACAAAAATATTTTTCAATTTTGTGGCTAGTGTATCACCCAGCAGGGGGTAGGTATGAGCGCCAGCTACCTGCAGTGTGGAATTCTGAAATGTCCAGGCAATATTAAAATTGAAAAAAAGAATAATAATGACACTGGATTGTATGTTTGAGAGTGGTACTTACTAGCAAGGACATTACGTGTAGTTGTGTTATATCCATCCTTCCTTTTACTTCCTTTATTTCTATTGCACTGTCATGGAAAGGTAAAGCCTAACATGGGAGCATCAGCATCAAGGTATGAACTTGCACTGAATGGGCCCTAACACTAACCCTAACCCTAATTTCTGTGTCATGATATACTCATAAACACAGTCACTTACACCAGATCCATTTAGAGTGACATCTACTGATATTCACACCTTTGAAATTGTCAAAGAATAATAAATCTGTCTGTTATACGCTTACTGATCCTCCATTGATTCAGCGCCTCAAGATGGCGGAGCGGTTTGCATGATCAATGATCTCCTGAGCGATGCCATCAGGATCGTACTCATGTACTCCTGGTAGGGCCACCCATGCCATCAAGGTCAGAGGTGAGGCCCTGACTAAAACTGACTCAACCACCCACACCCCATCCCACCAAGGGTCCATCCAAAGTGGTGCAACTTCCTGCCATAACCTCCTCGTACCATGGCACTTGGCTTGCCATGTGGATTCCCGACAGGAAGTGAAGCGATGTGATTGAGAATTGCGCATCCTCATTACCACTGATATCAACAACTCCTTTTTGCAGGCTCTTCCTTCCAACACTCTTAGGACCACCCTACTAAGGCTGGGTAAGGCCTCCTTTTACTCTCATAACAGTTTCATTTCTTCATATTATGGATTCCACAAGATGTTGGAAACATTCCTTTGAGATTCTGGTCTACGTTGACATGATTGCATCATGCAGTTGCATATACATGCTACCGTTCAACTATATCCAGAAGGTGTTCTGCTAAATTCAGATCTGGTGACTGAGAAGGCCACTGAAGAACACTGAAGTCATTGTCGTGTTCATGAAACCAGTTGGAGACAACGTTTGCTTTGTTGTGGTGTGACATTTTGTACATAGTCAAGTCAAGTCAAGTTGGGGAGCATGCACTAGCACAGCGTGTTGCCGCACCCACTACATGACAAAACAACTCGGATCCTGGTTTGCAACCCCCCAGGCAGACACGCGGTCCAGTCCAACCCTCTGGAAATGACCCTCTATCTGTCACAGCCAGGTGTTACGTGGGCGACCCCTTGGCCTGGTCCAACCACTCGGGTCCCCAACAATGAGGATCTTACGAGCCGGATCACCCTCGAGTAAACGCGCCACAATGCCGTAGTGCTGTAACTGACGCTCCCTCACAATACAGGTAATGTGCCTCATTCGGGACTCCATGAGCAACCGCTCATTCGACACAAAGTCAAACCAATGGTACCCAAGGGTTCTCCAAAGAGACACAGTACCAAAGGAGTCCAGTCTTCATCTCAGGTCACTGGATAGCGTCCATGTCTCGCAACCATATAGCAAGACAGGAAGCACCAGGATTCTAAAGACTTGGACCTTCGTCCTTTTGCATAGATATCGGGAGCGCCACACAGTCCTTTCCAGTGACCTCATGACCCCCCATGCTCTTCCAATCCGTCTACTGACTTCATAGGAAGAGCCACCAGAGACATGAATGTCACTGCCAAGGTAAGTAAACCTCTCAACGAGGTCGACACTCTCTCCACAAACAGACACACTGCTGATGGCCGTGCCCAAGAGGTCATTACAGGCCTGGATCTTTGGTTTTTATTAGGACACTCGCAAGCCCAGACACTCAGACTCCTCACTCAGTCTGTCGAGCGCTCTGATCA